>NC_056750.1:821677687-821977687 GCF_019279795.1 Protopterus annectens | reverse complement strand
GTCATAGTACCTCTACTGCTCTCATCTCCTTCATAAACACCATCTCAAGCTAGAGACCACAATAAACTAGTCTCGTGCCTCTTTTATGACCTCTCAAAGGCATTTGACATTGTCTCCCACCCCCACCTCTTAGATAAACTCTCCAAACTAAACCTATCCACCACTACTATCTCCTGGTTCTCTAGCTACCTCAGCAATCATTTTCAATCTGTCAAATGGCTCACTGCTATCTCCCCCAAACTCCCAATTTTGGGACCTCTGCTTTTTAATATCATTACTAGTTAATTATCTCCCTCTACCCCACATTCATCACTAGTACAATATGCCGATGACGCCATAGTCATCACCCTTGCTGATACCCTCCCTGAGCTCCATACTACAACACAGAACTCCTTTTTGTCTATTGAAAACTGGCTCAACCAAAACCATCTAATCCTAAACCCAAAAAAAAAAAAAAACTCTTACGGTTCGTACCAAAAACAATGAACCCTCTGAAACCATCTTTCTCAATTACTTCCCATAACAACACACCAATCACAATGGAAAGCCATACCAAACTGCTCAGGTTCATTATTGATTATAGCTAAAATTTGACCTACATGTACTAAGTAACATTAAGAAAACCCACCAAAACCTTGGACAC
Organism: Protopterus annectens; assembly: GCF_019279795.1. Taxonomy (NCBI): domain Eukaryota; kingdom Metazoa; phylum Chordata; order Ceratodontiformes; family Protopteridae; genus Protopterus; species Protopterus annectens. The sequence goes on along the minus strand of NC_056750.1, from coordinate 821,977,044 downwards.
ATTTATAGAAACAAAAACTTTCTTTCCAATAAAGCTAAGACTGCCCTATCACAAGCTTACCTACTACCAACCCTTCTGTATGGCTCTCAAATTGTAACCAACTTACAAACCAAACTAGAGTCCAGCTACAACAAGGTACCCAGATTTTCTGCTGTGCTACCATAATCCTCTCATCACTGCTTAGTACTCAGAAAACTGAACTGGTTGGAATTCCCCCATAACCTTCAACTCTCACAGCTTCAGATAATTCATTCTATTCTATACCAGCCCACTTTCTGTTCCACCATCTCATGTATTATCTCCCCCTTCACGCCAGCTAGAACACTTCGGGTGTCTGAACAACATCTCCTTTCCATACACAAACCTAAGATTAAAATTGACAAAAACCTTTACAGCTACTCCTCTGCTGAAAACTGGAATAAACTTCTACTTGACATTAGACACATGAGATCCAAATACCAATTCAAAAAAGCTGTAAAAAAATCATTTAAGCAAAAGAAAACTGTCAGTGTCATCTCCCTCCTGACTGACCCATCTCCTCTTGGCCTACCAGCAGCTCCCCTTTCTCCCACACCTGTGTTACTCAACTCTCTTTCTAATTTTCTGTATTTCAGCTCAGCATTCCTACATCGCTATCTCTCTACCTTACGCCTACATTCTGTTGAATCTTTCTTGCCTGTCCACTTCACTCCTATTATGGCTATTTTTATTCATACTTATGTCTAAGGATGTAAACTTATATTAACCTACCGTACTGAAAACACACACACACACACACACACACACACACACACATATATATATATATATATATATATATATATATATATAGTTCACTGTACCTAATGTACTTTGCCTTGACTATATTGTAAATTTTATACGTTCTACTCTTTTGCTGATTTTCGCATATGACTATAGACATTGTATAATAACCTATGTACTATGCATATTTAATTTTTGTTTTAACTGTGGAGCTTTTGTCCCTGAGTCTCCACTGAAAAAGGGCTCTGACCCAGTGGGATTAACCTGGTCAACAAATGTCAAATAAATAAATAAATAATATATCATTTGAAAGCCTGACTATTAAGTGCTCTAAACTTAGGCAGTGTTGCAATAAATAAACATTCATAAAGTCCCGCCAAACAGCTATCATTTAATTTCACCTGCCATATCATCTCCCATTTTTCCAACAATATTCTCCATGGTCCTCCTCTTGGATTCTTTACAACCTTTCCAAAAAGGGCACTTATTACCCATTGGTAAGCTTTCAAATGATATGGGTAGGAATAATAGTAATCATAACATTTTTAAATTGTTTTATATTGGTGTATATAAAGAATCATATATAGCATTACCACTGCCTTACTTTCATTTACCAACACTGTTAATAAAGCCTTAGATGCTGGTCTAATGACCTCAGTTATCTTATTGGATCTATCTAAGGCTTTTGATACAGTATCACACCCTAAACTATTACTACAACTCAAGTCCTTAAATTGCTCCCCGCACTCACTGGCTTGGTTCTCCAACTAACTGTCTGACAGAAAACAATCTGTCAAATGGCAGAAAAGCTTCCCATCTTAGTACCCTCGTCCAGTACGCGGATGATTCCATGATCATCTCCTCTGCCAACAGCCCGTCAAATCTTCAATATCTAACACAAAAAGCCTTCACTCCTATTGAATCCTGGCTAAATGATGCCCAACTTCTACTCAACCCAAAAAAATCTAAACTCTTAATATTTTCATCCTAACCCTTAAATCAGGACTTCAAAATGTTCTCATAAAACCATACCAAAATGGAACAAGTAAAATCATTAAAACGTCTGGGCGTCACAATTGATGACAAACTCTCTTTCGATAATCACATTCATAATGCAATCAAGAAAACTCATTTCAAACTTGGTAAGCTATACAGGCACAAATGTTTTAGGAACACTCCCACCAAGTTAAAACTGGGCCAACTCTCTTCTCCTCCCCATCCTTCTTTATGGTAGCCCCAATTTTACTAATATACACACAACTCTCAAAAATAAATTACAGTCCTGCTACTAGAAAACAGCAAAGTTTGCTTGTAACATGCCAGCTCTGACCCATCATTGCATTGCCTTAAAGGGTATAAAGTGGCTCAACTTCTCCCACTACCTACAATACACCCAGCTAACACTCACCCACAAACTACTATATAACCCCAACTTTTGCCCCTTTCTTCAAACTATCTTACATACATACACTCCTAGACGTAATCTTAGGTCCTCAAGCAAACAGCTCCTAAGCATATCCAAGCCCAACAAATGCGCAGGACAAAGCCTCTATTCCTTCATCGTTGCCAAAGCTTGGAATGCACTGCTCCCTTCCATTACTCAAATAAACACCTTAAAAGCATTCAAAACTGCACTAAAACCCCTTTACCTCAATAATCAAACGTTCCTGCATCTACTCACCTAAACCACCATAAATAGGTCACTGTCTCTGTCACTAGTCACTATCAAATCATGTCTTTTACTTCACACATCTGTGTTTTTGTCCCTATATTTTTCGTTTTACTGTAGCTCTAGATTTTATTATTCTACATGCTACATTAACCCACTCTTGTGCAGCTTTGTAGACCAAAATTTTTAGCAAAAAAAGAGGAATGTTGTTTATACATGCCTGTACATGATATAATTTCTATACTATAACTACCTTAAATGCCTGTAAATACTAGTAGATATGTATAATGTTTACCAGAACTGGTAACTGATATATGATGTATAATTGTAACTGTAACTGATGTTCCTTGGATAGTCTGTATACACTATGATGTATAACTGTAACTGTAACTGATGTTACTTGGATACTCTGTATACACTACAATGTATAATTGTAACTGTAACTGATGTTCCTTGGATACTCTGTATACACTATGATGTATAACTGTAACTGTAACTGATGTTACTTGGATACTCTGTATATACTACAATGTATAATTGTAACTGTAACTGATGTTCCTTGGATACTCTGTATACACTATGATGTATAACTGTAACTGTAACTGATGTTACTTGGATACTCTGTATATACTACAATGTATAATTGTAACTGTAACTGATGTTTCTTGGATACTCTGTATACACTATGATGTATAATTGTAACTGTAACTGATGTTACTTGGATACTCTGTATATACTACAATGTATAATTGTAACTGTAACTGATGTTCCTTGGATACTCTGTATATACTACAATGTATAATTGTAATTGTAACTGATGTTCTTTGAATACTCTGTATATACTATGATGTATAATTGTAACTGTAACTGATGTTCCTTGGATACTCTGTATATACTATGATGTATACTTGTAACTGTAACTGATGTTCCTTGGATACTCTGTATATACTATGATGTATAATTGTAACTGTAACTGATGTTACTTGGATACTCCGTAAATACTTGCTCATATGATGTTACACCATGTCTTGTAACCATTCTTGGAGCTTTTCTCCCTGGGCCTCCACTGAAAATGGGTTTCTGACCCAGTGGATTTTCCTGGTTGCGAAAAAAAAAAAAATATATATATATATATATATATATATATATATATATACACATATATATATATATATATATATATATATATATATATGGGTCCATGTCAGATTGATGAAAGCTCAGTTAACCGATGACAACATCAATGGGACAACATCACTGACAGAACGAATCCCCGACAATGGTAAGTCAATATATTACAGAATGGAATACATTCCCATTTCTGTAATACACTCAAAAACCACATTAAAACATGTATAGCAGGGGGGGGCAAATAACCCTGCACAACCCACACCCGCCCTACTTAAATATACCAACTCTGAGATCACACTACAGTGAGAGAATGGGACTAACTGCCAGTCTGCACTACTCACCGTTGTCAGGGATTCATTCTGTTGGCAAAGTCATCTCGTTGACGTGGTCGTCGGTTAACTGAGCATTTGTCCATCTGACATGGACCCATTTGTGTTCACTTATTTGAGTTTCAGTGAAATGTGCATTCAGTGAAATGTCCTAGACCCATATCTGGGTCTAGGACATTTCACTGAATGCACATTTTACTGAAAGTCAAATTAGTGTGCACTTTTCACTGAAAACTCAATTCACTGAAAACTCAATTCACTGAAACACATTTCACAGGAAAGTTCTATATAGCCTTTTCCCCACTGTAGTACGTCCCTGGAGTTAGTATATATAGTAAGGGGGGGGGTGGCACCGCCCCCACATCGGGGGTGTGGCGGTGTAGCCCCCCACATATTTTAAATATTTTGAACTATATAGATGGATACTTGCAATTCAATATATTACCCTTTTCCGAACATAATATATATATATATATATATATATATATATATATATATGTATATATATATATATATATATATATATATATATATATATATATATATATATATATATATATATATATATATATATATATATATATATATATATACTTAAAATATGTGGAAGGCTATGCCCCCCACACCCCTCGATGTGCTGGGCGGTGCCCCCCAACACCCACTTACTATATATACTAACTCCAGGATCTCACTACAGTGTGGAAAATGCCATATATGTGAGGCAGAGCACCTCGCTGGCTCTGTTCAAGAGAAATCTTCACCTGTGGATGGGAGATCGTAGGTTTACCCCGGGAATCATCTCTGTGTCACTGCTGGACAGAGGCACAACAAACTAATGGGCACAGTATTTTTTCATATAAGGGGTGGCGTAAGCCACAAAAATTTGGGCTAGGCTTATAAATGCCTTAAGGCAGATAGCCTAGTATAAACCTATGAACCTATGAACCTATATATAATTTTCAGTGAAATGTGCATTCAGTGAAATGTCCTAGACCTATATATATATATATATATATATATATATATATATATATATATATATATATATATATTATTTTTTGTAATACTGCTTTCCCTGACCTTTAGTGACCTTTCCATTAAAAAAAAACAGATGGGTAAATTTATATTGGCTTAAAAATATAAAACGTTAACAGAAAGGTAAGCAGTGTCTGCTATTCAGCAAGGGGTCTGTATTCATGGGACTATGACTGAGCACTAGGCCTGACATTAGGAATCCATGCTATAGTAACATACATGGTAAACTACTGTGGGCGGGATTAGGTCTGCAATGCAAAATATGCAAGAAAAATCATGACTGTTTGATTAATACAAATTTATTTGTATGCCTTATGTAAGATGCAAAAGAGAGAATGGTTTATAAGAAAAGATGAGGTAGCATTTAGGAAATTTTGAAAGGCAAGTATTATCTGAGAAGGTATGAGAGGTTTTGGTGCAAAGAAGAGGTAAGAGAAAAAGAACACAAGGCTAGGAGAGGAAGCTTGTTAGTAAGAAAAGTTTGAAAGATGATAAATTAAATATTGAGCTGTGGGGAGAAGATATTAAGTACCTCCTGTAGGAAGTTAGGCTGTTTTTAGGTATCGGATTTCTCATGCATTTGTAAGTCTAGTGTAATCTGTGAATTTATAGGGATATATTTAATGTGCACTTTTGAGTCAAGCCTGGGGATGCACACATATCCAAGTATCCATGAGATGTTGTTGAGTTTTCTCAAATGAACTTGGAGGGAATTCCATTAATCTGATATGTAATTTGAATACAGTGAATCACTTGTGGTGTTTGTTGGTTTTAGTTATTTATTGCAAGGATTTGTTGGTGGAGCTCAGGTTTCTGTTTGGGTAATATGGCTGAATGAAATTGTTTAATGTTGTGTATTTTTAGGGTTGTAAACTAGCTTATGTGTTTTGAATAAGTCAGAGTAAGTCACTATATAAGTGTCAGTTCAAGACAATGTAGCTTTTTTAGAGTAAGACAATGGTGAGTTCTATAGTGATGACTTGTACATTTTGTTACTTTGTTATAGTATTGCTCACATTTATTTGATATTGATGAGTTTAGGTTTGTAAAGACTGGGAAGACACAGAGGAAGTAAATAAACTGTAGCTATATCTTTTCTGGCAATATAGGTGAGGAATAGTTTTTCCCTATATAGGCAGCTTAGTTTTTGATGTGTTTATTACTTGAAGTATATGATCATATTTCATCTGATCATCTTTGGCCATGCCTAGCAGTTTTGACAGATCATATGGTTCATGTTGAATGCATTTCTATTATGATTAAGAGTGTCACTGAAGCTTTGCAGGGCAGTGGTTGAACTGTGGCTACATCTGAAACCATGCTGTGTTGGAGAGAGGAGGTTGTTTGCTGTAATATAATTAATGATTTGTGAATGTTCTCATCTTTCCAAGATTTTAGACAGAGGGGACAGTATTGCCATACCTCTGTAATTTGTGATCTTTGCAGACTAGCCCCCTTTATGCAGTGGTATGATGAATGAATCCTTCTGGAATGGTGATTATGTATCTTTCATTGAGCTAGTTATCAAGACAGAGACAGAATATGCTAAAGCATCAGAAGTAAGTTTGAAAATATTCTGCAGGTAATTGGTCAGGGGCCAAGGTACAAGTGTTTTCTTTCTTCTCTTCTGTCACTCTGATAGCTGTCCCAGGGACCCAGGTCCTTCAATGGATCTACCGGCATTCCATTTACCCCCAGTCCAATGCTCAAATTTAAGCCGGGGCCATTGAGATCCTAACAGCATGCGGGTGGGTGGGGGTTGCTACTGTTCATCTTCTGTTTTTCACCTGCCCTGTTTCTCCCCGCCCCCAGCTTTATATGGCACTTCTTGAGAGGCAGGTGTGCAATGTGGATGTGAGATGCATGTATCACACTACTTCAGGGAAACTCATGCCTGTCCTCAGTCTACACATCCCCAGTCCCCACCAGGGGTCATTACAGCAGAAACCGATTCAACTACCCACCCACCCCCTCTGCTACTCCATCAGATGCCCAAGCCATTTTTCAAACCTGGATCATCTGGGCATTATATCTCTATGCCACCAGAATGGTACCATACTCCTAGATTTGATTTTTTTTTATTTATTTGTGCTGTAGTTTGAAGGTTAGTTGTCTGTTTACACTAAAGTAAGGAGGCAACTGTTTTAATAAAGTGTAGGTTAAATTAGGAGGCAATGCCTTTGAATTGGTCAAAAGTGTTTGGAATAGCCTGTACAGATTTTTCTGGGACTAGAAGTTTGTTGATGGAGGGTCAGAAACTTTAGGACTGAAGTGGTACATATCTTAAGACTTGGTATAATAAGTTTTCTTATCCTACCTAATGTTTTGTTTAGTTTGTTTTCTTAAGTAAACTAACTGCTGTTGAAATGTTGGTGTTTTATTTTTAGCCATGTTTCCACGCTTTAGCATTCATGAGTTGTTTAGTTGTCCTAGTTGGGTCTATATTAGAACATCGAATATTTAACAGTTCGAATCACTAAAGGTCGACCTTTAGTGATCAAACTGTTAAAACATTGAATGTTCACCAAAAAAAAAAAAAAAAAAAAAACCTAAATGATGTAGGCAGGGGGGCAAGCCCCCCTACACCCCCACACCTCTCGCTACTTAAATATACAAACTATGAGACTGCACTACATTGAAGTAAACGGAATTCTCCCCTTATGGAGATTTCCGTTTACTTGTTCGATGTTCTGCAGTTTCGCTATTCTCATGTCGACAATGTCAGATGCAACATTGTCGGCTTTCGAGAATTTAATATAGACCCGTCCTAGTTAGCTATGCTGTTGGATTGGCCTTAATTCATTTTGTTCTTGTAAGGGCATGTTCATTTAGAATGTTTAGAAATGTTAAAGAATAACCATTTTGTAGGGTTTTAAGTACATTCCAGTTTTACAATTTATGCCTCTGATAAAGGCTTGTCTCTGTGGAAGTTGGTGAGATTCCTCATTGCATTACGGTGGTGGAGTTTATGATTCAAGTTTTAATACCACACTGCAAAAGTACTGAGATACTGACTCGGTACATGTGGCATAGGGAGATACTGACTCAGTACATGTGGCATAGGGAGATACTGACTCGGTACATGTGGCATAGGGAGTTACTGACTCGGTACGTGTGGCATAGGGAGATACTGACTCGGTACGTGTGGCATAGGGAGATACTGACTCCGTACGTGTGGCATAGTGCTATACGATGTTATTTACCTGAATAGGGATGTTAAGAATCCAGTCTTCTGTGGATTCTGTAGTTGTAGTTTTATGGTATCTAGTTAAGGTATTAATTTGCTGAATAAAATCACAGAGTTGTATTGCACTAGATGGCTTATCGGAGTTTGTTGCATGCCAGTAAATGTTTATGTCACCAGTATAATGGTTTCTTGTTGCATATTGGTGGAAATCCAGCAGAGGAACTCCATAGGGATGTTATTGCCTGAGATAAGTAACTCTACATATTTGAGTTGTGTGGGGGAAAAGGGGAAAGTTGTAGAGTATTTTATAGAGTATTGCTGCTCCACCTGCTTTAGCACACCACACTCCCTGGAGTAAGACTTCCTCATCCTTTCCGTCCTTCGTGAGCTAGGAATCTGGGGTCACTAAGACATTAGCGTGTCAAATAATCTGTCATTAGTGTTTCTCAGCTTGATGTGAAAGTCCTGCCTGATGTCTTATACTTGGCAATGGTCATTGGGGTGTGTGTAATGGAAATACTGGATGCAAGTGGTGCTGTTTTGGTTGGGCCTGGAATAAGGTGTATATCTTGACCTAGTGTTAATGGCACCTATTTATAATGATAACGACTGAGGCATCTGTATTGGTTTTTAATAGGTATGTTATTGATCCATGGCTTATTTGTACATGGTTTTAATAGATATGTTATTGATCCATGGCTTATTTGTACCTGTTTTTAATAGGTATGTTATTGATCCATGGATTATTTGTACCTGTTTTTAATAGGTATGTTATTGATCCATGGGTTATTTGTACTTTTTTTTTAATAGGTATGATATTGATCCTTTGGTTATTTGTACAGTTTTTTAACAGGTATGTTATTGAACCATGGATTATTTGTACTGTTTTTTTATTAGGTATGTTACTGATCCAATGGTTATTTGTACTTATTTTTTTAATAGGTATGTTATTGATCCATGTGGTATAATATGAGTTACTGATTTTAAAGGTGATGCTAATAGCACCAATAGGTAGGCCATCTTCTGGATACAAGCTGAATTTAAAGGTCTATAGTCCTGATCTCCATGTGTGAGGGAATAACTCTGGTACAAAAGGAGAAGCTAAGCACACTGCACTGAGATGACAAGGAGTAATGTGTATAAAAAAAGTCAGATGTCACAAGGTCTTGTGTCCCCCCCCCCCAAAAAAAAAGGCAGTGGTTGAACTGCAAGACTGCTAATGCCCAACAGTAAATGCACCAGTTTGTCATTTTCCATCCCTGGAGCATCACCGGAATATTGAAAATGTATAAAAAGAATACAGATCTAGGAAAAAAGGACAGTAAATTTCATCTGTGAAACCAATGGTAATACAAGTGATGGGAACTGAGGGTCTATGGATTAAATTAAGGAAGGAACAAGATCATGGGTAAAGAGGGAAATAATAATAATAATAATAATAATAATAATCACTGAATGCAGGATGGTGTGCAGAAAGATATCAGAGACCAGATAAAAGTAAGGACTCTTAGGTGTGCCACAAAAAGACATTAAATCTCATGTAGCGCAGGAAGATAGTCTAGAGAAAGACATTCGGTGATGATGGATGATAAACTAAAATGTTTTAGATTTACTGAAGAATGAAATATCAACAGGAGACTGATGTGCAGGAATAAGGAATTTAAAAATGCTGCAAAGTAGCTAGAAATGATGAATAGAGTCTTAATGTCTCTATTTATACAGCACTCACTAGACATCGTGCCAGAGTGCCAGAGTCTTAATGTCTCTATTTATACAGCACTCACTAGACATCGTGCCAGAGTGCCAGAGTCTTAATGTCTCTATTTATACAGCACTGACTAGACATTGTGCCAGAGTGCCAGAGTCTTAATGTCTCTATTTATACAGCACTCACTAGACATTGTGCCAGAGCAGTGCGTGAACTGACTGATGAAGGATGAGGCTATTTTTTTCTTTTCCTCCGACCCCTAAGTGGTTAGCAGTTTCCATTTTTGCCTTAATCCTAAACTCAGTCTGGCTTTCTTTACTTTTGAAGTGATAGATTTAAAACATTGTTGATTTTTTCTGCCCATGATGTACCTATTACACTCTGGTTCTTTTCTTTAAACCAAACTAATCCTTTCAATGTCTATTATTTCTCTGTATAGTTTTAAGCTTAAAGCCACTTATGCAGAATTAAATAGTTCTGGTTCTATACAAAAATGTTAAATATTCCAAAAATTGGTTAAACATCTTTATTAAAACACTGTTTTACATTAATGAGTCAAGAAACTACTGATATAAACCTATTGAAATCACAGACTAATGTGACCATGTAACCGTACTTATTGATGGGAGCTTGCAAAACTAGTAAAATTAAACAATGGGTCGGATTCGTGAATGGCTAATTTCTGCACTATCATTTGTGTATCACCCCATGACATGCACATGGTAGCACATAACCCATGACATGCACATGATCACACACACCCCATGGCGTGGACATGATAGCACACACCCCATGACATGCGCATGATAGCCCAGAACCCATGACATGCACATGATAGCACACACCCCATGACATGCACATGATAGCACACAACCCATGACATGTACATGATAACACACCTCCCATGACATGCAGATGATCACACACACCCCATGGTATGCACATGATAAGACCCACCCCATGACATGCACATGATTGCACACCCTCCATGACATGCACATGATCGCACATACCCCATGACATGCACTTGATCGCACACCATTGTGCATTCATTAAACTGCTCTACGCATTGTGTAGAGCAGCCAAACAAAGATAAGTATCAGATTCTGCTAATAAAAGCATAATCAGCTGAATTACATGTTAATTAACCAATCCAATATGGCAGAGCCACTCAGGATGCTAAAAAGTAACTGTGTACAGATGGTGTAGCCCTTTTCCATGAACACCAATGCCTAGCAGAATGCAGCCACCATCATACTGAGAATAAAAATCAATGTTAGGGGCTGCTGCTCTCTTGCGTGTATATTTGCTACAGGCTCGAATCTATGCTGCTGCTGTTGCTGCTGATAGATATCAGACAAGGAGAAGAAGGGTATTCAGACCCCATTTAACATGTCATGGACTGCATGATATTGAAATAATAGACCGATACAAGGTTGATAAGGAAACACTACAGGAGGTCTGCAACCTCTGCTGCCCCCACCTCAGACCCAGGAAAAATTTAGATGAACCTATACCAGTGAAAACTGTATGTGCAGCATTAATGATATCAACTAATGGTACATTCCAGAGAACCACTAGGGATATCAACTAATGGTACATTCCAGAGAACCACAAGGGATATACTAGGGTCATCACAGGCCTCAGCTTCCAAAATATTTAACCAATATCTTAATGCTATGGTAGAAAATTTTGTTTTTGGTAAAAACTCTGTACCCATGAACTACCACATAGGCAGCAATCTACTTAACACCAAATGCGTGATAAGAGACCTTGGGACCCAGGTGGACAGTAGTCTCTCCTTTGATAGTCACATCACCACAGTAGTCAGGAAGTCCTTCTACGTGGCACACCTCATCATATAAGGGTTCTCATCCAGAAAAAAAGAGGTCATTGTTCCCCTCTACTCATCACTCATTAGACCCATTATAGAGTACAACGCCCCTTTTGGAATGTACCTCGCAAGACATCTGCAGCAGCTGGAAAGGCCACAGAAGTACCTCACAAATAGGATTACTGGCCTCAAACAAATGCTCTACACTGACTGCCTCGTAAGCTATGGTACCTTGCTGGCTAGGCTTATGTAGGCCCTTGGGCCGATAGCCTAGTACCTACCTATGAACATATGAGCCTGCAAGGGAGTACATCTATTTTCCATGCAAGCCAGAAGAGAGAGCAAGAACAATGCAGGAATTTTATGCTGTAGCACACTTCTCTGAAGTTTTGGGGGACACAGACTGCACTCACAAAGAAATAAAAGCCCCACCTGATGAACAGGGAAGGACATACAGCAACAGGAAGGGGTTTCACTCAATCAACAACCTGAGGTATCATCCTCAATCTATGTGCAGGCAACTCAGGCAGTTACCATGAGTCACACATATGGCACACCTCACAGCTTTACCATGGCTCATGACACTCATCAGAAATGCACCCACACACACAAAAGAAGGATACAGCGATGCCCATGCTCAAATTAGAAACATCATAGAGCATGTGTTAGGCATTCTGAAGTTCTGCTGTCTAGACATATCAGGGCGTGCCCTGTAGTATGACCCAGGCACCTGTGCAGAAATTCTCCCAGTCTGTACCATGTTGAATGATATCATCTTGAGGAAACAGCTAGAATAGGGACAGAAAGAGCCAGGACCACAGGCAGGGCCATAACCTCCAGCACTTACAAATGAGGAATCTGACAGAGAACCTCCAGCTGCAGAGGTAGCGATCAGACATAGGCATGCACAATATGCCCTTGCCATAGCTAAGAGGATAGCAAACACACTCACTATCTAAGACTCAAAGGTTAGTGCACACAATCAGCAACTAAGAGGCAAATGATAGCATACACACTCACCAGTGAAGGCATACACATAACCACCTAAAAACAACCTACAGAGGGCACAGGAAAATAATTTTCTTGGGTGGCGAAAACCAGGGCACATTTTTGGCAAGGTATATATAGGCCCTAGGGCCAATAGCCTAGTACCTACCTATGAACCTATGAAATATTAAAAACAATGCCATCTGTTGACCACAAACTACATCCCCTTATAATTTCTGTGTGCAGATAACATCAGACAGAGACAGTCCCAAAGCATACAACTCATAACTGCAGAAATGTCAAGTTAAGTGTAGAACCTGTATTATACACCCAGATTTGTAAGAAGATAAACTACCTAGCTCCCACATAATGGATCGATAAGACACTCTGTACATAATTGTACTCAATTAAACTCTTTTTATATAACAGTACTCTCTTCATAATAGTGCTAAACTAGACTCAGCCATGATCAACCCTTCACTAACACCCTCCATAACATAATAAAGCTCTCTTGCTGCTACTGCAGAACTATATATTCCTACCAGAGAGTGCCGTCTTATCCCACTGTATATTAACATAGACTGTTTACATTGTATCATTCTTCTGTAAGCAAATTACAAATGTAGCACCATAATGTATGCTTATCCTATGCTGATGTTACTGAGAAAGCACACATCTCTGCCTTTCTATTGTTCGGTACTTAAAGAACATGTGTTAATTGAATTTATTGTACTAACCATTATATTAATGTAACCATATAATCTGAATGGAATGGCCAACAACAGTATTCTGTGTTTTTTTTATGCTCTTGTACTTTATCGTGTGTTTATCCTATGCAGATTTTACTTTTTTCTGTACTTAAATTACCTGTTTTTATTGCATTTACTGTACTAATCATTGTGGAGCTTTTCTCCCCAGGCCTCCACTGAAAATGGGCTCCTTGCGCAGTTGGACCCTTCTGCCACTAGATGTCAGCACTCCCTAGATAAAAAAGTAACTCTTATTTTTATTTTTGTATCGCAAGAGCTAGAGATCTAACTCTGCTGTGCCCCAATAGTTCATAGGTTCATACTAGGCTATCTGCCCTCGGGCATTTATAAGCCTAGCCAGAGTGTGTTTGGCTTTCGCCACCCATTTTAAATGAATTTTGCTATGCCCTTTTTTGAGGTTAGTATACTGTGCCTCTGTCTAACAGTGACACAGAAGTGATACCCGGGGTAAACCTACGATCTCCCATCCACTCATCAAGATTCCTCTTGAAGAGAGTCAATGAGGGACTCTGCCTAACCTGGACTGGGATTTTATTCCAGAGTGAAGGGAGCCTCTGGGTTATGAATCTGTCCCTCCAGCATGTCCTATTTAATTCAGTGCTGAGGTTCAAGTCTCTCGAGCGTGTAGCTCGATGGGATTTGGATTTTCTGAGGTGCAGCATGTCCATTAATTCCGGGTTGAACATGGCTTTATACGTTAGGCACAGGTCGCCTCTGAGCAGGCGGTATGCCACTGAGTAGAGCTGGAGTTTCTTTAACCGGGCAGCATATGGCATCTGTTTGAGCCCTTTGATCCTCTTGGTGAGGTACTTTTGGGGTCTTTCCAGTTGCTGCAGGTGTTTGGTAAGGTACATCCCAAAAGGGACATTGTACTCGATTATGGGCCTGATGAGGGATGAGTAAAGAGGCACGATGACCTCCCCTAATCTAGATGTGAATCCCTTCATGATTAGGTGGGCTATATAAATTGGCCACGTTGTTGTCAAATGAGAGATTGACATCAACTTGGGTCCCCAGGTCCCTAATTACTTCTTCTGTACTTAATGGATTACCACATATGTGGTAATTTGTGGGCACTTTGTTTTTGCCAGAAGGGATGACTATACACTTTTTGGCGTTTAGCTTGAGGCCATGGCTCTGGCACCAGTTGTCTGTTTCTATGAGGCCCTTTTGGAGGATGCTGGTGTTGGCTAGAGAGTCGATTATGGTGCCCAGTTTGCAGTCATCTGCGAACCTGGTCAGCCACAGTCCTTCTGTGTTGGCCTGTACCTCTGAGAAATATATACCGAACAAGAGAGGTCCCAGGACTGAGCCTTGTGGGACGCCACTTGTAACTGGTTTGGAGTCTGATATGGCTCCAGCAATTCTAACCATGTGGGTTCTGTCCTTGAGCCAGTTTGTAACCCATCTAGTGACATAGGGGTTTATATTTAAGCTGGTGAGCTTATCTATAATGCCCGAGTGGGGTATTGTATCGAAGGCTTTTGCGAGGTCCAGGTAGGCTGTGTGGACCACCTTCCCTTCGTCAATGGCCTTGGTGACTGTTTCAAAGAAGTCGACCAGGTTTAAGAGGCAGGATCTGCCCTTAACAAAGCCGAACTGGGTAGGATCCAGTGTCTGTAGGTCCCCAATATCTTTATTTATGAGGTCCATGATGATCCTTTCCATAGCTTTGCAGACCAAGCTAGTCAGGCTTATGGGGTGATAGTTTCCAGGGTCCATTAAGGCACCACCTTTGTGGAGAGGGACCACTGTTGCTGTACACCACTCTTTGGGTACATATCTTGTAGTAAGGCTGAGATTGAACAGTAGTTTTATGTTTGGGTTTAGCTCTTTTTGGAGTTCATGTAGGACGCAGCCCGGGACACCGTCTGGTCCCATTGATGCTGTGTTTTTTGGTTTGGAGAGGGCGGCTCTTACCTGAGCACCTGAGATGTCAGGGGGGCAGCACTCTGCTGGGATAGATACTTGCCCTTTAGGTGGGGGGGGGGGGAGTTTGCGCTGAACCTGTCAGCTAGTATGTTGGCAATGTCTGTGGGTTCAGTGTATTTTTTGTCATTTTGGACTAATTCTGAGCATATCTGGGAATTCCCACCCAGGTTCCTAACATAACTAAAGAAAGCCTTGTGATTATCCTTAGTGTCCTGTGCAATTTTTCTCTCGAAGCTGGCCTTAGACGATTTTATGAGTGCCCTTAGTTTTTTGCTAATACTGATCAGAGATGCCTTCCCTTTTTGGGATTTTGCTCTATCATGTAGTAGCTTCCTCCTTCTATTGTTTTTATTTATTTATTTATTTTATTTAACATTTGTTGACCGGGAATGTCCGACTAGGTTCCACAGAGCCTGTTTTCAGCGGAGGCCCGGGGAGAAATGCTCCAGATGCATGTCTTTGGAATGTGGGAGGAAACCGGAGTACCCGGAGGAAACCCACGCGAACACAGGGAGAACATGCAAACTCCACACAGAAGGCACCCCAGCCGAGAATCGAACCGGAGAACCTCTTGCTGTGAGGCAACAACGTTAACCGCTGCACCACTGTGCCGCCCTGTATAGTTTGTTTATGGCTGGGGTCCACCAGACAGGACATCTGCCTTTGGAGGATTGGGTCTTGGTTTTATTTGGGATTGCATGATCCATGCATTCCTGAAGGTGTTCATAGAATGCATTTATAAAGGATTCTGCGGTCTGGGCTGTATTTTCCACAGGCCCGGGGGCTTTGAAGGATTCCACCTCGATTTTGAGGAGTGTGAAATTTGCTTTAGAGAAGTTTTTCACTGTGGTTTTCTGGGCAGGGGGTGGGGTCGGGATGTGAATATCCAGTGAGATCAGTTTATGGTCTGATCTTACCAGTGAGGGATACACTGCTGGTCTGGAGCATAGAGTCCCCATGTTGGTGATGATCAGGTCCAGTATGTTTTTCCCTCTTGTGGGAGTGGTAACAAGTTGTTCCATAGCATTTGAGTTTATGAATTCTAGGAACCTTTGGTCCCTTTAGTCCCTTTTTGAAGCTTGATATTTGGGGCTTAATATTACCCCAAGCACGACACTTACCCCATAACTGCAGGACCAGCCATAGTCCATAGTCCATAGCCTCTCTCTCTCTCTGATTGTTTTATCACAGGATTCTCCTCTTCCTGGCTCTACCTGCTCCATTTGCCCTACAGGCTCACTCTGTTCCCCTACCCTACCCCCAATTTCCACACACCCCACTACTCCTACATTTATCCCAACCAAAATTCTCCTCCATTCCTCCTCCACTCTAATCACTCACCTCCTCTCATTACCCCTCCCCTTCTCATCTCCACCCATCAATTATAGGCCATTCCCCCTCCACCTACAAACTGTATGCTACTCTACACCCCTACTTCAATCACTCTCTAATACCCTACCTACATTATACCACCCATACTACTCTATCTTACAAACGAATACCATCTTACTATGCATTCTGCACTAATACAAACCCTTCTTATCCCCTCTATCACCTTGTTACTTCTAATTCCACTATACCATACTGCCTCCTATTCCTCCACTTCTCTCCCCCCTCCTTTCTGTCCAACTTCACCACTCCCAACCCCCATCTCACCCTCACAATACCTCACTTTCACACTATATCCTCCTCATTAGTACAGCCCAACCCACTCCACTACTTTAAACCAAAGATCTTACCCACCTCAACAAAACATAACTTCCCTAAACCTCTGTCAAACTCTCCCCAGCAGTCAAAAGGTAAACTAAATCTCCTATTACTTCCTTTCTTTAACTGCCCATTTTTAGCAGGTAATAACTCTGTCCTCCCAATCACTAACAATACCATCACCCTCAAAAACCTGAAAATAGTTACTCTCAATGCCCACAGTCTAAGAAATAAAGCAACTATCTTTCATGCCTGGCTAAAGCAGAACCTACCTGACATTGTAGCCATTTCTGAGACTTGGCTAAAACCATACATCTCTGACTCAGAAATCCTACCTTCTGGGTTCCAAGCCCTTAGGTATGACCGCTTAAATAGAAAAAGTGGAAGGATAGCCTTAATATTTTCTAATTTACTCTCCATTATTCCATACCCAAATCCCATTCCTCTATTCAACAATGCAGAACTAGTAATAGGTTTACTACAAATATATAATCATAAAAGCATCCGCATCATATCCCTTTATATTCCCCCAGGTAACAACACCACAACTCTAGAAGAAATCCTCCAATGGTCCTCAACTAATATTAACCTAGAGACCTACGTACTAGGTGATGTTAACATAGATTGGAACAGAATTAACAACCAGAATCTAGCCATATCTGTCAATCTATTCAACTTTAGTCAATTTCCAAACTTCATCACTAGACCTAACAAAATCAGTCCCCCAGGATCTACTCTGGACTGGATCCTAGTTACCCACCCAAACAACATCTTACACTCAGGCATCCTTCCAGACTCTATTAGTGAACACCTGCCTGCCTTTATCCACCTAGCAACCCACTCCTCACCTCACCAGCACCAATACATACATACACATAACCTTACAAACTTCAACCCTATAACTTTCTCTAACACCCTCAAACAAACTAACTGGAACAATCTAAAAACACTTCCTCTAGACAACGCCGTTAATTACTTTAACACAACTTTCCTAAATGTACTCAGTTCCCAAGCTCCACCACGAACAATAAGAATCAAATCCAACTCCGCCCCATGGTTAACTAAGGAAACCAAAAAACTTATGCAACAAAGAAATAAATGCTGGAAACTTTATCAGCACAATAAACACACTGAAACCCTTCTTAAATATAAGCAACTCCACAACCTTACTAAAAGACATATAATCAAAGACAAACAATCTCACTATATGAAACTCCAAACCAACCACTCCAAAACCCCCAAACAATTCTGGAACTCCATCAACTCACTTCTCAACCCAGGTACCAAAAACGCCTGCCCTGACACTACTAAGTCCGATCCAGAAATTGCCACTCTATTTAACTCCTTTACTAACTCTATAGCTGAACTAACCATGACCTTCCCAAATAATAACCTGTCCACACAAGTTAGTCACTCTTCATCAGCCTCTAAACCCAACTCACCCCCAACTTTTGAACTTAAACCTATTTCTACCGCCTACATAAAAAAAGTCTCAGCAAACTAAAACCATGCTCCAATGCCCCAGATAACATTCCATCTCACTTCTTAAAAATTGCTGCAGACGGAATCGCCTTCCCCATTAGCACTCTAATCAACAGATCCATACAAGAATCTTATGTCCCCAAGCTGTGGCATGCTGCCTTTATACATCCTCTCCACAAAGGTGGCAAAAATAATAATACCTCAAACTTTCACCCTTTAGCCATCCTCTCCCCAATATCAAAAATATTGGAAAAATGCATTCACATCCAAATCATGCCTTTCCTAACCAAAAACCACATTATCTCTCAAACCCAGCATGGTTTCCGTCCTGGCCATAGCACTATAACTGCTCTTCTCTCATTCCTAGATATAGTCAACCATGCCCGTGACTCTGGAAAAATACTATCTACAGTTCTATTAGATCTCTCCAAGGCTTTTGATACTGTCTCCCATACTCATCTCCTAAGCCACCTTGCTAACCTTAACCTCTCTCACAATACCCTATCCTGGTTCTCAAGTTACCTATATGACAGATCTCAAGCTGTAAAATGGAGAAAAGGCACTTCAAACTTCCTTCCCACCCCTACTGGGGTTCCCCAAGGATCCATTCTTGGCCCAATGCTGTTTAACATCTTTAGCAATGATTTCCACTCTGCCATCCCAAATACCAAAATTGTACAATATGCAGATGACTCCACTTTAATCTGTTGTGTCACCAACCTCCCCGAACTTCAAACAAACACTCAAACTGCCTTCTCCACCACTGAGAACTGGATGCTACAAAACCACCTATCTCTAAACGCTAACAAATTCAAAATATTACTTTTCCATCCCTCTAAATCCTCCCCTCTTAAATAAATTGTTTCCAAATTAGAAGCCATAACAATTCAACCATAAAAATTGTTCCTGTCGCCAAACTACTTGGGGTAACTATAGATGAACACCTAAAATTTGACACCCATATTCAATTACACATTAAGAAAACACATCAAAAACTTGGCTTGCTATACAGAAACATCCACCATCTCTCTCCTTCTACTAGACAAACTCTCACCACTACCTATCTTTTTCTCTCACTAATGTATGGCACTCCTCTACTAACTAACTTATCTGCCTTCATCTTTTCCAAAATGGAAAGTTGTTATAATAAAATTTCAAAATTCACCATCAAAGCCAAATACTCCTCCCACCATTGATCTGCCCTCCACTTACTAAACTGGCTAGAACTTCCCAGCTATCTAGACTACCTCCAACTTGCTACTGCCCATAGGCTATTATTTAACCCTACTAAATGTCCTGCAGTATCCAACATCCTACAACCATACACCCGTCACAGCCCACTTAGATCTGCTCATCTAAACCTAATCACTGTCTACAAACCAAACCGCCCTGCTGGACAGCTTCTCCTTTCCTTTTCCTTAGCCAAAAAATGGAGTTCTCTCCCTCCTTCATTACGAACCACAGAAAACTTTGACAACTTCAAATCCCAACTCCATTCCCACCTCTCCTCTAATTGGAAGTGCAATTGCACTTTCCCCACCTAGCCTTCTTTTCTCTCTACCCTAAATTGTATTTCTATACCCCTATTTCTAAACAGCTTAGCTCCGCCCTGGATACTACTTAATCTAACAATGTTATATTGTGCACATAATGAAAATATTGTAAATAGTCTGCTTTCCATTTTCTCCCCTCCCTAACATTGTACTTGTACTGCCATCACAAGACTCAGATACTATGTAACCATTGAAATATCAAGTCATCACAAGACTCAGATACTATGTAACCACTGAAATATCAAGTCATCACAAGACTCAGATACTATGTAACCACTGAAATATCAAGTCATCGCAAGACTCAGATACTATGTAACCACTGAAATATGAAGTCATCGCAAGACTCAAGCTACTATGTAACCACTGAAATATCAAGTCATCACAAGACTCAGATACTATGTAACCACTGAAATATCAAGTCATCACAAGACTCAGATACTATGTAACCACTGAAATATCAAGTCATCACAAGACTCAGATACTATGTAACCACTGAAATATCAAGTCATCACAAGACTCAGATACTATGTAACCACTAAAATATCAAGTCATCACAAGACTCAGATACTATGTAACCACTGAAATATCAAGTCATCACAAGACTCAGATACTATGTAACCACTAAAATATCAAGTCATCACAAGACTCAGATACTATGTAACCACTGAAATATCAAGTCATCACAAGACTCAGATACTATGTAACCACTAAAATATCAAGTCATCACAAGACTCAGATACTATGTAACCACTGAAATATCAAGTCATCGCAAGACTCAGATACTATGTAACCACTGAAATATGAAGTCATCGCAAGACTCAAGCTACTATGTAACCACTGAAATATCAAGTCATCACAAGACTCAGATACTATGTAACCACTGAAATATCAAGTCATCACAAGACTCAGATACTATGTAACCACTGAAATATCAAGTCATCACAAGACTCAGATACTATGTAACCACTGAAATATCAAGTCATCACAAGACTCAGATACTATGTAACCACTAAAATATCAAGTCATCACAAGACTCAGATACTATGTAACCACTGAAATATCAAGTCATCGCAAGACTCAGATACTATGTAACCACTGAAATATGAAGTCATCGCAAGACTCAAGCTACTATGTAACCACTGAAATATCAAGTCATCACAAGACTCAGATACTATGTAACCACTGAAATATCAAGTCATCACAAGACTCAGATACTATGTAACCACTGAAATATCAAGTCATCACAAGACTCAGATACTATGTAACCACTGAAATATCAAGTCATCACAAGACTCAGATACTATGTAACCACTGAAATATCAAGTCATCGCAAGACTAAGATACTATGTAACCACTGAAATATCAAGTCATCGCAAGACTAAGATACTATGTAACCATTGAAAAGTCTCATGTCATCACAAGACTCACATGCTATGTAACCAATGTACCACAACATGTCTCTGATTTATAATGTAACTGTATCTTTGAATCTTAATTTTAATCTGTTGTATCTTAATGTTTACTATGTAATGTGGAGCTTTTCTCCCCAGGCCTCCACTGAAAATGGGCTTTTCAGCCCAGTGGACCTCCCTGGTCATCAAACTGAAATAAATAAATAAATTAATTAATATATTAGTATTATACCCACTCTGTTAACATTTCTGTAATGATGACAGCAGTTCTGTAAAATCACTGCTGAAGGCAGGATTATCAATAACTAGTCAACAATTGAACATCCAATTACCCAGACAATTTCCATTAGTCTCCCTATTGTTGTTGAGGTGGGTGCAGGTCATCTGAGAAGCCTAGCACCTCAGTTAACTGCACATGCACAACCCCTTGAAGTTGATAATAAGCACAATATAGTTATCTGCAGTAACTGGTGAAATTCCAATAGCAAATGATAACATAATACTGTAATGTGACCATAGTAACTTGGAAAGTACATCTAGAATTGGTATATGTGAAGAATACCAGCAGATGAATTATTAAAACTGCATGCATATCAAAATTCATTTTTCTATCGCATATTGAAATACATTCAAAATATGAACATGTAAGCAGTTTATGAAGAGGACTAACATAGCTTATGAAATAGTACAACAATTTGTAAAACAATCTTCTCCAAGTAGCTAGTAGTAATGGTCTGCCTACATCCAATAAGACTCCCCTCCTTCCACTTCCATAGCTGCACCATTACCTTTATATAGTGTAAATTCAGCCCTCTGAGCACTGTGAAGATGCAAATGAGGTGTGAAATCATTAGTATTCCCAAACACCAAAATGATCACTTGGTGTAGGGGATGTAAACATGGTGTAGGTAGCTACACAACTGCATGCACATCCCTTAGGACTGCAGGAAGGAGCAATGACAATTGTTAGCTGCTACTGCCTTGCAAGTGTTACTGATTGCTTTGACTACAACAACAAGCAATACTGAACAGGTTTTTCTCTCTAAAGTGTGTGTATCATACAGAGAAGACTTAAAATAAAAAGTGTAAGCACCTCAAGAGCTATGACAACAACCTTAACAACACTGACATCCTTGCAATAAAAGCACACTGTCTATCCTCTGCATAAAGTCTGAAATGCTAATCAGCTATTTTGCACATTGAAACAAAGACGTAAATAAATGCCCAAGACATTGCAGTTCTGTAGTTAAGCTAAGAAGAGGGGAATATGTTCAGAAAATAAAGAGAAGAAGTAGCTGGCAGTGCTGGCTACCTTACATTAATATGGTTTGAGCTAAGTCACATTCACATAGACATGTTTAAGTGAATTTGAAAGGAATGTTTTCTGGTCCTGTGTTGGTGGCAAAGAGAGATAAGAATCACAATTGAGTGTGAGTGTACTGAATTGAGAAGTCAAATGCAGGTAGTTTGCTATCTGACAGAGTTAATGCATACTTTCTGAGCATGTGATCAGGTTGTAAAACACACACAGATCTTGGAAACTTCACAATCCTGCATTTTCATTATTATTGTTAAACCACGGCAGAAAAGCACCAAAATAAAGAAAAAAGACCACTAGGCTGTAAAATCCACATGTTTTATTCCTCTGACGTCTTGGCAACACAAGCCTTCATGGAGTATAACATTACATAAATCAGCACCTGCCTATACACCCACAACAATTAAACAATAAAACAATTATGATAAATAAGATCAATTAAATAAAGAACCTCCAATTAAGTTCTGCATTTAACCCATTCGGGTCAAACTATTGTATTTTAAAATATATACAGATTCCTTAGACAATAATTCATTTTTTATACAATTATCATCACATATCATTTTTTTCTAACACTGAACCTCTCAGTCCCTCACTATTCCCTCTAAGCATCTGATTAAAATGTACCACTACAAAGCTTTCCTTTTTATTATTACTTATATCTCTCAGATGCTCTAAAAGCCTAACTTTAAAAGCTGTCTTACTTTGCCCTATGTAGAATTTATTACACAGGCATTTGGGAGTATAAATAATGCCCTCAGTTTTACAGCAAAAGCAGCCTTTAGCCTGAAAACATTGGCCATTAATTTTGTTAAAACTTTGCACAACATATTTGCAGGCCTTACATCTACCACATGTACTACTTCCATATTGTAAAAGATTTTTATAGATGCTAACATCAGGAAAAACAAACTGTCATTTTGGTGTTAGAAAAAATGAATGTTTAAATATATATTATAAAGGTGTAGTAGAACCCGGTCTTTCAATCGTTGATCAGTTTTGCCTATATAGAAACATGAACAAAGATGGCAGCATGCTAGATAGACTAGGTGTTCACTATAGCAGGTTGCTTTGACATTAAACACATATCTCTTTCATATTATTGGATGAATAAAGATGTTCCTGTTATCACTAAAACAGCAGGATTTACATCTGCCACCTTTATGTGTACCTTGTCTCAAGATGTTAGTATTATTCTTGCAAAAGCCATCTTTATTGCAAACGAGTCTCTTAATGTTCTTCTTGTTTTTGGCATATTATAAAGGAACGGTTTGATTTCTTTGAGATAACTCATGCCACTATTCCACTATAAGTGGAATTGAAAGATCGGGTTCTATGATACCTTCAAGACATTCATCAAAAGGATGCGAAAAATGCACTCGCTTGCCATGTTATATCCAATCCAACACACACATTTAGTTTTAAAGTTATAGAATGCCGTTCCATGGGACACAGGGCAGGAAACATTCAAAACAATATTGAGATCTGCAAAATTGCATGGATCAACAACCTAAGGGCTAATCGCCCTCCAGGTTTAAATGTAATGGTCCCATTGAAACCTATTCTAAACCAAAAGTGGCTCTCTATTGGGTAGAACTGGAGGCTTGCCACTGCTCTTATGTGAGAGATGGTCCGACTGTATTTCTAAGACATACAGTATGGCAATTTATAGTGATCATTTATTTAAAAGCAATTTTTAATTTATAGAATGTTTCAAAGAATAGGTGGTATTAAAAATTAACATTAAGGCTAGGGAAAACTAAGAGTTAATCGCATCCAGGCCTGGAAGTAATAGTCCCACTGGAACCTGTCTTGAAGTAAAAGCGCCTCTCTGTTGGTTAGAACTGGAGGCTTGTCCCTGTCTTCCTGTAAGAGATTGGTTGATTATGTTCCAAAGGCGTGTAGACATGGAAATTCACAGATTGGTGGATACTGGTTTAAACACTAGGAATGAAGCACAGGAAGTTATGATCTGAAGAAGGCAACTTGCCGAAAGCGCTTATTGTCTGATGCTTCAACTATTTTTATTTTCTGCAACAGTTTTAGTGAGTTTTTAACTTCATACATTCATATTTGGTATATTTTAAGTCTGGTGGTGTACTCAGCATCTCTTGCTTCAGTTGTACTTTTTTTCTGAGACACCTTTAGTAGTGGGAACTTATTCAATGCCATTTTACATACATTTTTTCTGTTCTCAATACACATGGTGGAAATCAATTTGCTGATGGAGAGTAACAGAAATGGAAAGGAACAAATGAAAACTTTTTTAGATTTTCTAGGTGAGCAATCTAACCCACTTATCAAAGTGAACTTGGAGAATGCGAATCCTGAAATTATAGAACCAAGTGCTAGCACAGAGAACTTTGATAGAGTTTTCAAAGAGGTGGAAAATGCTGCTTATTGTTTGAATAGGTTGTAGAGGCAGTGTTTCCACCTGGAAATGTATTCACCATCAGGTGGTTCCAAGAGGGATGAGGGGGAAGTGTTTACCCAGTTATGGTAACACATATCCAGATTTGCTAGCTAAATGACAGGCAAGTATTAGTTATTTACAATTACTCATAGAGTATTTTAAACCGAAAGAGTCAATATCAGCTGAATTAATTAAAGTTAAACAAACGGAACTAGAAAAAATGGATTTGACTGATGGTTGTATTCAAAAATTGGAGCCTTTGCAATATAGTTTCAACATCTATGACAGTAAACTGAAAGGTCAGAAGACAAAGAAACTGACACTAGACATTCAGGACTTCAGGAATGGGAACATCTTTGAGTGGCCAAGAGAGGAAATGGTGACTCAAAGACAAGGCAGACTATTCCTAAGGAGTAATTCTAATATGCCAGATGCAGGCCATACTACAGAAACCAGCAATGTGCCTAATAGGAAGATGAATGCCACAACTTGTATAGCCAGTCAGGTACAAGCTAGTACTTCTACATCCACTGCCTCTACGAATGGCTCATCTCAGGTTATCACAGTTGTAACTCTTGGTTCCTCAATAGTTACTCGACCTAAGGAAAAAGGGATTTTTTCCCCTTTTTCCTACCAACTTCCAGTTTTCATAAAGGAGAACCGAAACAACAAAAATGAGAGATCGGAGAGCCAAGACAGGAAAATGAAAAAATTCAACCATCAAAGAGTCTAATGGTGAACATATCACAAAAACCATTAACTCACCAAACAATTCGGGTTTTGGAGAAAGGTTTAAAATTTATTCTTTCACTAAGATCTGAACTAAATGAGTTTGTTACAGATATTAAACTTTTTACTAGGAATATCACCTTAAAGACTATTTTTGATAACACTAGCCAGTTATCTGTACCTTTATTGAAGAAACGGAGTACATTTTTACCTGTCAACCACCCTGATGTGGATTTATGTATCCGCTTGTGTGAGAATGAGGTAGGGAAATTGAGGGGAGAAGGCAAAAATGGTGATCATTTTCACAATCTCATGAATAAAGAAAGAGAAGCCTTATTTGAATTAAAGTCATGACTTAGTCATTAAACCTGCTGACAAAGGAGGAGCCATTGTAGTAATGGAGGCAGCTTGGTACAGGGATAAGATGCATGAGTTATTAAAAGATAGGAGAACATACAAAGTCATCAGTAGAAATGTAGCAGACAGGACAATTAGGAATGTACAGAATACATTGAATCTTGGAAAGATGTATTACAAAGGAACTGTTTGATTTCTTTGAGATAACTCATCCCACTATCCCAGCTATAAGTGGCTTGCCAAAGATACATAAAAGCCTTGGAAACCCTCCTCTGCATCTCATAGTTGCAGGGAGAGGATGGGTGACCGAATCCCTGTCTATTTATGTGGAGAACGAGTTAAAGATTTTTATCAGAAGTGAAGACCGTGCTGAAAGACTCAGGCAGTTTCTTAAAGGATTTTCCAAAGAGAATGAATGAGATGGATAGTATGGCAAATTTGATACTAGTGACAATGGGTGTAAACAATTTACTTACAGTGATACCTCATATCTACGGCATTGAGGCAGTTACAGATTTTTCATCATCACTGGGATTGAATCCCAATTTAATATGCTCCTTACAGGAAATAATCTTAGAGAACAATGTATTTCCTATAGTAATACTTATTATTGGCAAGTATGTGGCATGGCCATGGGTACCCCATGTGCCAATAGTTATTCCAACAAAGTATTGGCACAATGGGAATCGGTATATGTTCTGTGAGACATTAACCCCTGGCTGAACAATATTGCATACTATGAACGTTTTGTGGATAATGCTACAGGAACTAGGCAGCACTGGAACAAATTGATGAACTGAGGCAAGAAACAAACTGCTCGTCCAACAAGGATGTATGAAACCCTTCACAATTTATTGATGCAAAGATAAAACCAAGTGAATAAATCCAAGTTTAGCGCTTTCGACTGAGAATCAGTCTTCCTCAGAACAATGCACTATGAATTTCAATACTTATTTATACATTTCATTTAATTGCATAATGATTTGATTGATACAAAAGTCCGCCAAAAATGTTAAAGGGAAAGTTCACCATAAATATTAAGAAATATACATATATGTGTGTGTCTTTCCTCTGAAACCATTTCATAATATAATTTCATAAAAACAGTTCTAAAAACATCTATATTAGATGTGTAAAATATTAACCTAAATACACTAGTATACAAAATAGCTATCCTATCCTAATTATCTGAAACATATTAAAGTGTATAAAAGTGAATACTGGCTATGCAGATATTAATGAATACAAATAAATAATAATATTGAAGAAGACCTGACATATCTTATAATGTGTATGTAATATAGTATAAGTGATGATATGGGTGTGATTATACTGCCAAGGCTAAAAAAGGTTTGATGCTAATATACTCATTTAAGCCTGGCAGTCTTGTGGAATCAGTTATGACTTGCCATTTACTTTCCAATTGGGCTAGTTTCATTTTCCAGTTACCCCCAAATGGTATGTCATTAACTTGATCAACTATAGAAAAAACGAAATTATGTTCTTCACCCTTCTCTGCTATATGCCTATATAACGCATTTTTAGTATCACATTTCCCTATTCTGTATAGGTGTTCATAAATGCGTTTTTTCAATTGTCTTTCCGTCTTTCCTATATAGTGTGCATTACATTTTGTACATAAAGCTAAGTAAACCACCTGCTTAGTGTAACAATTACCTGTCCTACATTTAATTGTGGTGTGACCTATGTCGCCCAATTTAATAACCTTTGTTGTGTTGATGTATTTACACTGGCGACATCTTCCACATTTCGATGTACCATTATACTTATTTGTATCTTGCTTATTGTTACTAGCTTTAGCTAATAATAATTTCATATTGGGAGCTGTCTTAAACACACATCTGGGTTTAGATCCTAAAATGTCCTCCAATTCCATGCTAGTTAATGTGTTCCAATATCTCTCTAGTATTTCTTTAATCAAATAAGTATTAGGTGTATATGTAAGGACACATACCCTTTCAGATATATCACCATTAAGACGTGACTGCTTCTCCATTCTATAACATCCCAATAGGGGTTTGTACTTACTTCCCCATTCATGGTATACGAACCTAATAACATCATTAACCATTTTCTCTGGGTAGGCTCTACTAATGAACATATCCTTAATATTATTTAGTTCACATTTCAAGATTATTTTATTTGATGACATCCTCGCTGCACGTATGCATTGACCTTTAATAACATTTTTAAAAGTATAGGGAGGATGATTACTACTAAAATGCACATAGTCGTTCGAGAATGTGGGTTTTCTATAAATTCTGGATGTGAATCCACTAGAATCATGACTTAATAATACATCCAAAAATGCAATTTCTTTTGTACTGTAATTGTGTGTAAATTTTAAGAACTTTACTGTATTATTGATATACTGCATGAATTTGTCTAATCTTTCCTCTGTGGATTTCCACAAAATAAAGATATCGTCTAGGTATCTAACGTATAGGACTATTTCTTGATAGAATTCACTATTAAACACATATTCGGATTCCCAATCCGCCATCACTAAATTGGCAAAGATGGGAGCGCATGGTGAACTTTCCCTTTAACATTTTTGGCGGACTTTTGTATCAATCAAATCATTATGCAATTAAATGAAATGTATAAATAAGTATTGAAATTCATAGTGCATTGTTCTGAGGAAGACTGATTCTCAGTCGAAAGTGCTAAACTTGGATTTATTCACTTGGTTTTATCTTTGCATCAATAAATTGTGAAGGGTTTCATGCATCCTTGTTGGACGAGCAGTTTGTTTCTTGCCTCAGTTCATCAATTTGTTCCAGTGTTGCCTAGTTCCTGTAGCATTTGGGTCGTTTACAGGATGACTGAGGAGTTAGATTCACCAACTGCTTCATTGTCGCAGAAGGATATTCGGGAATTGAGAGCGGACTTGACCGCTCTACAAGGTGAAGTACACAACCTTTTGACATTGGTCACCGAACTAGTTTCTAACATTAAATCTAAAGAAAACAATTCCTGTGCCTCCTCGGACATTGTTACAGCACATTTGGTTCCGGTACGTTCCGAGGATAAAGCGGACGCTATTGACGTCAACAAGTCATCTAATGCGCATGCGCGCAGTCAGAGATTCAAACCGCAAGGTAGCGGTACTGTTTGTACGCCAGATGTGGGCTTTTCTAGAGCCCTAAGAGACGCCGATGGTGTTTATGAGCACAATTCCACACATTTTGGTAATTTTAACATCACTGAATGTGGTCGGACCGAGAGTATTACAGCATTGGATCTTGTACAAAACGGAGATGACCATTTACTACTTGAACAACACGATACCATCGTCGAACAGGACTGTACTTTTGACTTCAGCTTGTGCAAATTGCGAGCGGACAAACAATACAAGGGTGCTCACCCCAAGGAGAATATGTTTAAGAAAAAGCCCACCAGTAAAAGGACTTATTATACACCGGTGAAGAAAGGTACTGACTCTGATAATTATATGCAGGCTATTTCTAGCCCACTTAAAAATCATACCCATGTCAAAGTAGTTGATCATGTTCAAGTTAAAACTAAAAAGTATAATGGGACAGAATTTTTTAATGATAATGTGTTTGAACAGTTTTTAACTGACACTGATGATTTTTTTTCCACTGATAAGGAAAATGCTAAAAATGGTTGCTGTAATACTGATGTTTTATATACATCGCTGAAGGATTTCATTTTTGACTTTGGTAAAAAATTAGTGATGTATAAGAATACAAAAATTGACAGTAATTTTTTATCTGTCTAAAGCA
Organism: Protopterus annectens; assembly: GCF_019279795.1. Taxonomy (NCBI): domain Eukaryota; kingdom Metazoa; phylum Chordata; order Ceratodontiformes; family Protopteridae; genus Protopterus; species Protopterus annectens. The sequence continues at coordinate 821,946,959 of NC_056750.1, read as the reverse complement.
GAAAATAGTACCGAAAGGCTTGAGATTTTTTAAGCTACCCTTGGGCATCAAGTACACTATGGATGTCACCAAGGATTTTAATGGATTGTTTGATGGTTTTGGCTATGCCTATATGAAATTATTGATTAAATACCAGGATGAAAAATTAATCAGATTATCTGATGAATTAGAGCATATGAATAATACCATCATACAACACCATGATTTTGAGTGTTGGAAGGAGCTTTATCTGAAACAATACACATATGCTGAAAATAATGCTCACAGCATAGTGGAGAGGAAAAATAGAAAAATGACACGGGACATGGAAGCGTATAAAAATGATAGAGCTTATGTATGGCCAAATTATAGGATAGCTGATGGAAATCCATCTAAGAGGAAACAGCCTAAGAACTCATTCAGGGAGGAAAATTTTCAGGGGGGCAGGTTCCACCCAGCATGGAACACTTACAAACCATGGTACAAGAGGTAATTCCGATTGATATGAATAAACCAGCATCACCACCCTTGGTCAATCTTTCAGATTTTAATAAGATAGATGGTGGGAATAACAATGGTACCATAGAAGATAGAAATATGAATATTGACATAGAAAATAACAAAATACAGAGACCTGAAATTATATTATATGATGGATTTAAAGTGTTTAATTACACAGATATTGTGATGGACAATTCATGGGCCAGTTTGTTAAGTAAAGGAATGAAGTTTATACCCATGACTGAATCGGACCTTGTAGACAACATTAAGGAGGTCAAAATGTATTGTAGGAGGCTAAATTTAGCCGTACAATTTGACAAAGAGACCAAGAGCAAAAATAATAATAATAACAAAAATGTTAGTAATATAAATAAAGATAACCATATAGGGGGTAGGAAGATAGCTGGTACGGAGCTTTGTGTTAAGAGCACCTATATTCCTATTTCCAACCCACATATACTCAATTTTGAACAACTGGTATGTAATGATATTTATTGGTTGCATAATAATAAGAAAAAAGACGGACATGAAATAGCCGACAATTTGACTTCAAAAGAAAGAAAAAGTTTATATGATATTTTGCACAACAGAGAAATCAGGGTGATGAAACCCGACAAAGGGGGAGGAGCCGTGATTTACTATACGAGTGAATATTATCATGAATTACATGAGATTCTATACAATACTGGTAACTATGAAAATATATCGTTGAATCAAATTAACATAGGACATAGGCGTATAGATCTTATAATAGAAGAATATCTTATTGACAATAGAATTTCGAATGACACATATTCTTTTTTGAAAATGGATCATCCAGTATTAGCCAAATTGGTAGGGATACCCAAGGTACATAAGTCCATAACACATCCACCCTTCCGTCCGATAGTTTCGGGATCTAGGTCTAAAACCTTTAAGATTGGGAAATTGATCGATGGATGGCTTAAGAAAGTGTATGATAACATCTCTCATATAATGAAGGACTCGTGGCGATTTTTGGGAGAATTGACGAATGATAAGTGGAGTCCTAACTTAATATTTTTGACCATTGACGTAATCGATCTTTTTTCTAGTATACCGAAGGATGAGGAGTTGGAATGTTTCGAGAGAAGCCTGAAAAAATACACTGATTTCACTTGGGAGAAAATATGTCTAATTTGTGACATGATGTCACTGGTGTTAGATTATAACTACATTTCATGCCAAGGAGAATATTTTAGACAGACCAAGGGGGTCGCGATGGGAGCGGCGTGCGCTCCCATCTTTGCCAATTTAGTGATGGCGGATTGGGAATCCGAATATGTGTTTAATAGTGAATTCTATCAAGAAATAGTCCTATACGTTAAATACCTAGACGATATCTTTATTTTGTGGAAATCCACAGAGGAAAGATTAGACAAATTCATGCAGTATATCAATAATACAGTAAAGTTCTTAAAATTTACACACAATTACAGTAAAAAAGAAATTGCATTTTTGGATGTATTATTAAGTCATGATTCTAGTGGATTTAAATCCAGAATTTATAGAAAACCCACATTTTCGAACGACTATGTGCATTTTAGTAGTAATCATCCTCCCTATACTTTTAAAAATGTTATTAAAGGTCAATGCATACGTGCAGCGAGGATGTCATCAAATAATATAATCTTGAAATGTGAACTAAATAATATTAAGGATATGTTCATTAGTAGAGCCTACCCAGAGAAAATGGTTAATGATGTTATTAGGTTCGTATACCATGAATGGGGAAGTAAGTACAAACCCCTATTGGGATGTTATAGAATGGAGAAGCAGTCACGTCTTAATGGTGATATATCTGAAAGGGTATGTGTCCTTACATATACACCTAATACTTATTTGATTAAAGAAATACTAGAGATATTGGAACACATTAACTAGCATGGAATTGGAGGACATTTTAGGATCTAAACCCAGATGTGTGTTTAAGACAGCTCCCAATATGAAATTATTATTAGCTAAAGCTAGTAACAATAAGCAAGATACAAATAAGTATAATGGTACATCGAAATGTGGACGATGTTGCCAGTGTAAATATATTAATACAACAAAGGTTATTAAATTGGGCGACATAGGTCACACCACAATTAAATGTAGGACAGGTAATTGTTACACTAAGCAGGTGGTTTACTTAGCTTTATGTACAAAATGTAATGCACACTATATAGGAAAGACCGAAAGAGAACTGAAAAAACGCATATATGAACACATATATAGAATAGGGAAATGTGATACTAAAAATGCGTTATATAGGCATATAGCAGAGAAGGGTGTTGAGCACAATTTCGCCTTTTCTATAGTTGATCAAGTTAAGGACATACCATTTGGGGGTAACTGGAAAATGAAACTAGCCCAATTAGAAAGTAAATGGCAGATCATTACTGACTCTACTAGACTGCCAGGCATAAATGAGTATATTAGCATCAAACCTTTTTTAGCCTTGGCAGTATAATCACACCCATATCATCACTTATACTATATTACATACACATTATAAGATATGTCAGGTCTTCTTCAATATTATTATTTATTTGTATTCATTAATATCTGCATAGCCAGTATTCACTTTTATACACTTTAATATGTTTCAGATAATTAGGATAGGATAGCTATTTTGTATACTAGTGTATTTAGGTTAATATTTTACACATCTAATATAGATGTTTTTAGAACTGTTTTTATGAAATTATATTATGAAATGGTTTCAGAGGAAAGACACACACATATATGTATATTTCTTAATATTTATGGTGAACTTTCCCTTTAACATTTTTGGCGGACTTTTGTATCAATCAAATCATTATGCAATTAAATGAAATGTATAAATAAGTATTGAAATTCATAGTGCATTGTTCTGAGGAAGACTGATTCTCAGTCGAAAGCGCTAAACTTGGATTTATTCACTTGGTTTTATCTTTGCATCAATAAATTGTGAAGGGTTTCATACATCCTTGTTGGACGAGCAGTTTGTTTCTTGCCTCAGTTCATCAATTTGTTCCAGTTTTGTGGATAATATTTTTATCCTATAGAATGGGAATGAGGACCAGCTTTAGTGCTTCTGTGAATATCTTGAAAGTACTACAGAATTTTTGAGATTAACAGTTTAGTATTCAAGGAAAGAGATAGAATTGCTTGATATATGTTTGCAGCTACACCAGATTAATGGAATAAGTACAAATATCCATAGGAAGAGCACTTGGCAAAATCATTTTTTGCACAGAAGCAGTATGCATCCTGGATTTGTCCATAGGAACTTCTATGAGAATCAGTTCACACAGATATTCAGGCTATGCAAGGATGCTCATACATTTCAGAAAGAATGCAAGCAACTAGAAGATTTGTCCAAAACAAGCTATAGGGAAAATGATCAAAATACATCCTGAAACCATGAGGTGAACCAAAGGATGCCCCTATTTCTCCAGACACAATACTGATGATGCAAGATTAGACACACCTCAGGTTGCAAGGAGTTTTGGAAGATCTAACTTGAATTGTGTCCTTACTTTCAGTACAGATAATAATAAAATATGTGATGTTATTAAAAGGTTTTGGCTCCATTCTAACTGAAGATGAATAAAAAACATTGTAGGTGAACAACCAAGGTTCACATTCAAAAACAAGAACATTAAGAAACTCCTTTGCAATAAAGTTGGCTTTTGCAAGAATAATACTAACATGTTGAGACAAGGAACACATAAATGTGGCAGATGTAAAGCCTGCCATTTTATTGACAACAGCAACATCTTTATTCATCCAATAACAGGCAAGAGATATGTGTTTAATGTGAAAGCAACCTGCAATAGTGAACACCTAGTCTATATACTTTTAAACAGAAAATTTTAAGTAATAATACACTTTTAAATTCATTAATTTTCTAAATCTCTGAATAAACATGCCTTGTTAAGCTAGACTAGTCATCTTTATAGCTCTATACTTTTTCCATATCACTAGTGATTGCTACACCTCTTCCTGAAGCTATTAATGTAAGAATAGCAGCTGCAATTACATTTGTTTTATTTAAATTTCTGTTAGTTCAGATGTCAGTACTGTATTATTTTTCATTTTAAATTCTCTTATGTAATTTTTGTATCTTACTAAATGCATTCTGATGTAATTTCTACATTTTATCATTGTAATGTTTTGTAACTGGAACTTTTCTTCCAGGGCCTCCGCTGAAAATAGGCAGTCAAGCCCAGTCGGTCACTACCCAGTAAACAAATGTAAAATAAAATAAATAAATATAGCATGTTGCCATCTTTGTTCCTGTTTCTATATAGGCAAAACTGATCAACAATTGAAAGACAGGGTTCTACGACACCTTTGAGACATTTGTCAAAAGGATGCGAAAAATGCACTAGCTTGCCATGTTATATCCAATCCAACTCACACATTTAGTTTTAAAGTTATACAATGCCTTTCCATGAAACATAGAGCAGGGGGCTTTCAAAACAATACTGCGATCTGCAAAATTGCATGAATCAACAACCTAAGGGCTAATCACCTTCCAGGTTTAAATGTAATGGTCCCATTGAAACCTATTCTGAGGTAAAAGGGACTTTGTATTGGGTAGAACTGGAGGCTTGCCACTGCTCTTATGTGAGAGATGGGCAGATTGTATTCCTAAGATGTACAGTATGGCAATTTATAGTGATCATTTTTTTAAAAGCAAGTTTTAAGTTATAGAATGTTTTGTTATGGGACGAAGAGTAGATGGTATTAAAAATTAACATTAAGGCTATTGAAACCTAAGAGATAATCGCATCTCTGGCCTGGAAGTAATGGTCCCACTGGAACCTATCTTGAAGTAAAATGCCTCGCTATTGGTTAGAACTGGAGGCTTGTCCCTGTCTTCCTGTAAGAGATTGGTTGATTATGTTCCAAAGGCATGCAGACATGGAAATTCACAGATTGGTGAATACTGGTTTACATACTAGGACTGAAGCACAGGAAGTTACGATCTGAAGAAGGCAAACTTGCTGAAAGTGCTTATCATCTGATGCTTCAACTTTTTTTTTTTTGCAACAGTTTTAGTGAGTTTTTAACTTTGTACATTCATATTTGGAATATTTTAACTCTGGTGGTGCACTCAGCATCTCTTGCTTCAGTTGTACTTTTTTTCTGAGACACCTTTAGTAGTTGAAACTTATTCAATGTCATATACAACAAATGTGGTTATAAGATGAAGTCAATGTTCTCATGATTATAATAGTTTTTGGGATTTGTTGAGCAGCCAGTGAAATACATTGAAATGGCTGACATAGTTAGTGTTCTACAAATGCAGCCATCTGTCAGTTATGCATATGATAACTGCTCAGATGACATAGAGGGATAAAACCCTGACAACAGCCCAGTCAACCTAGGTTCAATTAGGATATCAGGTGACTGATGGAGTTGTAGAAAAAGGATGGGTGAGCTAATGCCAATTGAAGGGTGGTGCTGTTACATGGGTGCTCCCAGCTGAAAGTCTCTGCTGGATGCTGTAGACACTGAGTAAGAGGTCCTAACTCAGGAGGGTTGGGGCAGTATGCAGCACACCCTCATTGCATGCTTGCTCCTTGAGTGTCACCACAGAATATTAAGGGGAGGGGGAGAATAGTTGGAAAGACATAAATGAAACACTCCCAGTAGCATATAGATGGCTGAGGCCCACAAGATGCCCTCAGCTTCCCCAGCAGTAAGCAGAGTAAGCCCTTGGTGGGGTATGAAAGTGCTGGTAAACCCAGCATGGACATGGGGCACTGGGTAGTGGAGCTGGGAGAAAGGTCTAGGGGACCAAAAATATTATGTTTCTGTTTCATGAAGAAGCTTCTGGTGTCATCCGCTTCAACATATACAAAAATTCAAACAGAAGTTCCACACGTACCTGAAAATATCTTCAGCTTTGAAACCAAAAAACATCCATCAAAAATGTTAATTCAAAACTCAAGAAAAAGGATCTCAGCTCTGTGGTACAGAGGAATAAAGTCCTAATTATGTCTCCAATGATCCATGTTTAATTAACATCACAGGAAAATGGTTCAATTCTTGTGTTTATAAAACTAAATAACTTGAGTAAAATAAGATAATAAAATAAAAAATATGCTTATTTTAAATACTTGGCTTCCTTTAGAATTACTTGTGTAAGTAAGCTGTCTTCTGGCTTACTTTTGTTTCAGTTTGCCATAGGGCAGGCCTGTAGTTAAAGCATAGGTACGGCAAGGTCCCTGTTTGTGTGAGACTGCTATGCAATGTTTTTAGTGCTTCACTTTACCCTTCATTGTTATGTGACTATGGAGTTCATATCTGTACATCTAAGCATACCTAAATATAAATATATATGCCTGTATGTGTTTTAAAGGGGGTGTAAGGGTACAGTGTGTCAAGCCCCCTGTAAAATTGCTTGTTTTGATGGTGTTTTTTTATTTTTTTTGAGGAACCTTTTTTATATTAATTTATGCAAAAAAGTATTCCTCATAGTTCAGTGAGTCATATGAGCACAGGACAGTAGACAGTGGTGTATTTGCAGAAAGTTGTGTTTGTTTTCAGCAAAGCCTTTTAAGCAGAACAAGTTACTGAAAGTTACACTGCAGAAGGCATTGTTTAGTTTTATAACTCCCTTATTTATCTTGTCTTTGAATACAGTGCACTATTCCTTATGTTTGTAATTTAACATGTTGTTCAGCTTGGGAAAGAAATACATCTCAAAAATATCAAATGGCTTAACAACATAGGGCATTTCACCAGACTAAGAGACTTGTCCTTACTCTGTTTCACACAGACCATTCTGGCTGGAGAAGTTTCCTTTCTGATTAAAATGTTATGACTCAACTCACAGCAACAGGAGCAAATGTATGTGGATGTAATTAAATGCTGAAAACCATTGCTAGTAATACCAGCAAGAGGTACCTTACATGAGGACTGCCACACTTGTGGCATAAACTGTCACTAGTGATTGAACTTTGAGGGAATCTTATATCTTCCACACAGAGAAGTTTCCTCACTGTTTGTTGTTGGACCCAGTATACTGACGTACTGGGTTTGGGAGACTTTGAGGGACACCGATGAGACTGTTTCAACTATCTACAGTGGCAGTCTTGATGAATACACGGGATATCACAAAATACTTTGCAGTATAACCATAAACATTTTGATGACCAGGAGGTCACTGGCTTCTTCTCCACAACCATGAACCTATAAATAGAGATGAATGACAAAAAGAATGTAAGAGTTTTTGCGGAGGTTAGAGGCATCGTACAGATTAGTTATCTGCTAGGGTAATGATGGTGGTACTTAATGAACCTCTAACAGGAAGTTATTATCTTAGTGAACCTCTAACAGGAAGTTATTTGTTAGTTACAGGAAGTTATTATTTTAGTCATCCTTTAACAGGAAGTTATTTGTTAGTTACAGAAAGTTATTATTTTAGTGAACCTCTAACAGGAAGTTATTTGTTAGTTACAGGAAGTTATTATCTTAGTGAACCTCTAACAGGAAGTTATTTGTTAGTTACAGGAAGTTATTATCTTAGTGAACCTCTAACAGGAAGTTATTTGTTAGTTACAGGAAGTTATTATCTTAGTGAATCTCTGACAGGAAGTTATTTGTTAGTTGCAACTGCAGTGATGCCACAAGACTGGAGGTTGGCTGACCACTGGAACTTGTGTAAAGGAGGGAAGAAAAAAGAACCAAGTAATTAATGACTTCATAATGTCAGTTCAACGTTAAGAGAACATCACATAAACAATTCTGCATGGTAGACATATGAAAATGCTAGTCCTCTGGGCTGACTGAACTGAACAGAAATCCTTGATATATTTACTTGACTGCACCACCACAAATGATAACAAGGAAAAACCTGTGAATATGCTGTATTTGATGTCAGTAAAGCCACTGATTCTGTGCCTGTGTGATGAGGCTGGCAAAAATAATAAAGAGAATAAACCCAGACTAGTAGACTGAATTAGAAACTTGTCTCTGATTGGAAGTAGAGGGTGACAGTGTCAGGAAAAAAATATTAAAGTGCTGTCTGATTGCTGAGACCAGTCTGTTTGCTATGCCAGTCTTAGCAATCACCTGGGCTTGGCACAGGATAATCAGTTTATATGCTGTTAAGATAACGAATGCTATGGTAGATATAGCAGGGTAGCTAAGAATCAAGATAGATAAGGGATGGTATACTAGTCATGATAAATAAGGAATGCTTTGGTAGTCATGACATGTGACGAAAGTTATAGTAGTTATGGCAGGTGAAGAATAACCACTTTTGTGTGTAAATATATCTCTAGAAGTTTGTGCTTTGTACAGTGATTCACTATGTGAGTAGTTTTCTCTTTTCTCCATGGCTGTGCAACTGCGGAGTTAGAATATTTAATTAGGGTGATGGAGTGCATGGGAAGAAGTTTAGGAGAAGTATTTGCTGTATATGAATTTTTAGATGTAATGTAAGTCAACTAATTGTGTTTTGATAATGTGTATTAGATTACTTTTTTAGATGATTTGGTATTAGATGAAGTGTCTTGGATAAATCATTATAGACTCGTATCTAAATTGTGACACTTTTTTATAAATAAAATATGCTGTAAATAAATTTACTACACCCATATTTAGAGAGAGAGTTACAAAAGATTGACATTTTATGCTTGACAGCAGCTTTAGTTACTGTCTTCAGAAATATGAATTCTAGACATATTATAGTTTTAGCAAAACCTCCCCAAACCAGTGTTCAAAATGCCTTTACTTTACACACACCAAACAGAATATATTACTATTTGCGATTATCAGTTACAGAAAACCTTTAAACATTATTCCACTGGTCGCTACAGTATTACAAGCTTCTATTACCATGTTAGGTGATTAATCAAGCATCTTGGCCTGCATCTCAGGGCACACAAAAAGATGAAAGGATTGGTGAAGGTCAGTAGGTGTGAACTTGCTACTAAACGAATGTGAAGAAGCATGTTTTAACAGAGATAGTGCAGGGGTGCAGGGGTCCTTGAAATAAGTAAAAAAATGAGGTAACTCATTAGTTTGTCTAGTACAGACTAACTCGTCCCTTGCAGTCACAGATCACTCACTAATACTGATTGACTCCCAGCTGAAACACTTCAGAAGTCTAGTGATGAGAAGCACATAAAGAGGTTGAAAAAGTGCTCTAGAATGTATTACATAGCATCTACAAAGTTAGTCCCCAAACATAATTTTATTTCCTGGAAAGCACTCACATTTCAAGCAAAATGTGTCAACTTCTTCAGTTTACCTCTCTTTCCTGTTATTGCTTTTGGTCAATGTCCCTTAAATGTGTGGCTAATTGAAAAATTTGCGACCCGTTGAAAAATGTCTGGTGGATGTCCATGTATGTTTTGTTATATAAGGCAGAAAGCAAGTTTACGGCTATGGTTCCTTACATTACCAGCAGCTGCTTAAATTTAGAGCCTTAGAAGAAGTGTCTGCATGACTGCTCATGTGCATTATACAGTGGAAGAAGCAGTGTAGGTGTTTCAGGTTCCATTACTTTTATACTGATATTTCACTGCATCTGTCAGTTTACGTTATTTTTATACTGATTTACTATGTCTGCCAGTTTCCATTACTTTTATATATACTGATATTTTACTCTGTCTGCCAATTTCCATTACTTTTATACTGATATATCACTATTCTCCCATGCAAAAATTGCAGTCATTCTGAGGCAGCAGCAGTAGGCTTACAGTGACTGCAGACATCCACACAGAGTTCGTCACTTTTACACTCTTCTCACTGCCACAAAATAAAATAATAAGTATTTCTTGGATAATAGCAGCTGTCTCAGCTTTCAGTTGTGTGAGGTTTGTTCAAGCTGGCAAGTGGGAGGAAATTATTATTAAAAATTGGAGGCTTGCATAAAATGCGGGAAATTTAAAGGCTTAAGTAATTCCAGCCAAGGCAGCAACATTTACATGTACTGTTACAAATTTTTAATGTTGATGTAACATGTTCTTACCTTTGCTGGCATCTTTTCAATCTCCTAACAATGTTCCTTTCATACCTTATCCATTTTCCTCACAATACTTCTCATTTGTTACTAAGCAGGTTTTCTAAATGTTCTTCCTGTTGACATATCCAAACGTGTCCAGTTAAAAAACAAGAAAGAAGTAGCGGCAGCGGACCTGGACTGCAGTTTCTGAAGATGACAGAGGGGATCAGTTTGTTTTTACCTCAAGAAATAATAATTAATTTAAGAAGCTATCATACGTGGGCTTCTGCACTTCTGCGCTATACACACACACACATGCACACACGCGCGCGTGCACGTCTGAGGTTGTGTGGTGTTTCAATTTACTGTAAATAAGACATTTTGCATATTGTCTACAACCTTTCTGTTGCATTCATTATTATGATATTTAGAAAGAAAGACTTTGTTTTACAAATTTCTCACCTTTTTTCGGTCTGTCTTCGACTGGACCCACAGTGTCAGCTCTGCGGACACCAGTGTTGATGCGAGACTGCACATTGCTATATGGAGAGCGCCTCGCACCCAGCATCAGGGCATGCTGCTTTGCAATCATCAGCTTGTTCTTTAGACTCTTGTTCTGCCAGTCAAGCTCTAACACCCTGTCCTGGAGGTCCTCAATTATCTGCTCAGTTTCAGTATCTTGTGCTCCACTCTTACCTTCCACATTGGCTACATGCTGTTGCCCTTTCGTGAGACGCAGCAGTTTAGCTGACATTCTAAAGAAAAGAAAAGAAAAGATTTGACTGTGTTTTTTTAATGAATTTTAAAGTATTATGTTTTATTTTTTTTTACTTAATTATTTGTTTTGCATTTGTTTATCTGGAAAGTTCATATTGGCATTAAAAAAAAAACTACAGCAGATACCAGGGAGAAAAGCTTTATAAACATTAAAGAGTAACAACAATAGACAAAGTTGTTCAAATTAGATATATGCACAAAGTGACAATATTTACAAATAATAATAAAATAAAATTAAAAAGTTCAGAAAGTATGCCTGGAACGTGCTTTAAAAAATTACATAATTCTAATACTGTTACATTACAGATTATCAGAAGTGTAGCCAACAGCCCTTAAAGTGAACAGAAAAAAAAAAAAAGCATTTTACTATAATTACACAATCACTAAAATACTAAAATGGCTTATTACAGTCTGATCCACACACCCCAAGCTCTTCCACTGAACACCAAAGAAAAATTCTGTTCTTTCTACTGTCATTGCCTTCCACCTCCCTCCTGGTCCAGCCATTCAGAACCCTGACTTTCACTGGGTGACGATAATACCTCTGTACCCTGCCGCCAACCCCCATTCAGGTCCCATTTCTGTACCCTGCCCCCAACCCTCCTACTTTATTTAAAAAAGTGTGTGTGTGTGTGTGTGTGTGTGTGTGTGTGTGTATATATATATATATATATATATATATATATATATATATATATATATATTCTTTTAAACTGAAGCAAACTGCTTGCTACAAATGTAGCAAACAGTTGCTAGAGTTTATACCCTGCCTCCATGGAGTGCTACAGTGCTCAAGTTTTAGTTAAAAAAGCAGCTGCTACAATTAAGACCACACACAAAGCACTATAGCACTCAGGTTTGACCAGAAATGCAACATCAGCTTTTAAAAGCCAGTAGTGCATTAAAGAGAGATCCAAATCTCCTGATTGTTCTCCCCCAACACTTTGCACCCAGGGCAGTTACTCCTGTTCCAGCTTGGTATACCTAGAAGATTTATAACTTGGGTATACAGGGGATGTATGAGAAGACTAGAGCGGTGGGTGGGGGCAGTTAGAAAAAGAGCAAGATGAGAAGTGCTGTTTAAGAGGGGATAAAGGTAAGTGTATTGATTCAAGTGCAGGAGGGCAAAACTTTAGTAATAAGTAATAAGAAATGTATGTTTTCACTAGAGGTCTTAACCAGGATTGGGTAAGGTATTGTTTGACCTGGATTTTGTAGCTTGGGCATTTGTTAGCCATTTTTATTTTTGTAGGGATGGTGTTCCAGAGTTTGGAGATGTAAAAGGAGAATCCCTCTGATGAATTATTTGCTTTACTATTTCTTAGAAGAAATTTATCACCAGAACATATGTCCCTTGTGTGCATGTAGGGCAACAGTATATTTTTAATACAGGGCATTTTTCAGGATAATATATCATTTTGTATGCCATAATTAGCTGAGAATATGCTATATAGTTGTTAAACTCTAGTCAGTTTAGCTGCTTTAATGCTTGATAGTGGAGAGTTCAGTGTACAGCTTTGGTAGCAAATTTAGCTGTTTTGCTGTAACAGCAGACTAGTCTGAATTTTAGTGTAAAGCTTAGGTTTGTAAAGACAAGTAAGGCATATAAGAGGGTTAGAAGCAAATACGGTAAGGCTAGGGTTTTCTGCTGGGTACTGTTTTGCCCTATAAAGGGAGCCAAGTTTCTGATGGGTCTTTTTAATTTTTTGAAGAATATGTCGATCAAATTTAAGATTGTCATCTGTTACAATGTCTAGTAATGTAGTATGTAGTACTACCTCAATTTTAGTATTAGTTGCAGATATTACCAATAAATATTGTTTTTGATTGAGTTGCAGATGTTACCAGTAAAGTATGTTTTTGAGTGAGATAATATTTTTATGGAGAAGAGCATCAGTTTTGTTTTATTGGGATTAAGGACTAGAACTGAATTTTTCTGCCAGGTTTTGATTGAAGAGAAAGGAATTTGAATGATTTCTTGAAGCTTGCATATTGTGGAAGCTGTACATGTCAGTCACATCATCTGCATATTGTGCTATATTTCCTTGGTCTATGGCATTATAAAGCTTGTTAATAAAAGTATGGAAGAGAAGGGGTCCTAGTACAAAGCCCTTAGTAACACCTATGGTAACCTGGAGACAGAAGAAGAGGTCATGTTGTCATGTGACTGCTTGTTGCCTTCCAGTTAAATAACTAAGGAACCATGTAAGGGAGGATTGAGAGGGACCTATAGAAGAGAGTCCAGTGAGTAAATGTTGGTGGGATATCATGTCAAACGCTTTGGGTAGCTCTAGGAACATAGTTGATACTAGGTTACCATTATTTCTATGCTGGTTTATATTGTTAGTGAAGTGAAGGAGGGCAGTGATTGTGCTGTGGTGGGGTCTAAAACCTTGCTGTATTTCAGAGAGCAAATTATTTGAATTTAGGTGATGTAGAAGCTGAGCATGAATACATTTTCAAGTATTTTTGATAGGCGAGAGAGGATTGCAGTGGGTCTGTAGTTATTAAACTCTGTAGAAGTGCCACACTTGTGTAAAGGTATAATAAGGGATTTTTTACAGGTGGAAGGAATGTTGGTGGTAATTTTCTGGATATAGATTTATTTATCAATGCAGAGGCTGGAAAAGCAACTTCATCTGCAGCCATTTTTAAGTACTCTGAGTAGAGTTGGTCAGACGCTACCGTGGTTAGTTTTAGCTTACGTAGGAGCATTTTAACTATGTGGGAACTGATTCACTAGTATTGCTGAATGTAGAGGTAGATGTGGTAGTTTGGCCTGCATGTAAATGTCTGTTTATGGAAGTCCAGAAGAGTTTTTGGTTGTTTAAATTTTTATTTTGGAGGATGTCATAATAGGTTTGCTTGTCACATTTTATTTGGTATTTTGTCCTATGCCTTATTTGCCTGAAAAGCTGCAATGTATATTGTATTCTATTTTTGAGGCACTCTTTCCAGACTTTGCCATGTCGTAGCATAAATGCCTGAGTTTCTTTTGTTAGTCATGGCGCAGGATTGGATTTGACCCTTTTTGTACATAATGGGGCAAGTTTATTGAGAATTTTTTAGGAACATCTCTTTGAAGTGTTTGACAAGAGTCTAAGGGTATAGATTTTAGTATTTTCCAGTTATATGTTGATAAAGATTTGATGTAAGTGTCATTATCATAGTTGCTGTAACCATTTGAAATGATGGGAGCCACTAGAGCAAGTCCCAAAATATGAGACTGAATGGTTGAAAGAACTGACATGTATATATATATATATATATATATATATATATATATATATATATATATATATATGTATTACATCTGAGATGCTATTTCTTGGTATGCAATCTCAGAGTTGGTATATATATATATATATATATATATATATATATATATATATATATATATATATATATATATACATATATAAGTTTGGGTGCTGTGGGGGTGCTTGCCCACCTTCAAAAAGAACTTTGAAGGAGAAGATTTCTCAAGATTTGATATTTTTGTTCATGTTTTGGTCCTTTTTTTGGCTTGTTGGCACTTTCAAATGCAGACATTTCAATAGGGGGCCAAGTTTTTTGAGTTGTGAACTTGGTTGTAACTTGTATGTTTATCTTGGATATTTCTCAGTGCACAACCAAAACAGTCTCAACGGTGTCCCTCGAATACATCAATATACTGTGTCCAAAAATAAATAACAAGGAGCCTGCTCTGTGTGAAAGATCTAAGATTCTGTAGAGTTTAGGCACCTAATAAAAACCATACTGTGAATATCCAAACTAAGAACAGGTGGTAGAAATAATTTCTTTAAAACTTTCCAAAATATAAGTCCACTAATGAAAGTAGGGACGCATAAGCTGGTTCAAGTTGAATCTTCTTTATTAAAAACACACAAACAAGTGATCCATATAGAAGTTGAAAAAACAGAATAAAGTATAGAAATTCATCATTCCATTTATATACCTGTTTAAAGGTATGTTCAAAAGCATGGGAGTGGCTTACTAGGGTAGCTGTGTTGTAAAAGACAATTAGCATGTTTACTAGCTAAATACCCCTTCCGACATAAACCAGTGTGATATCGGACACTGTGCTACCCTGCTTCAAGCTTTGTGAATCCCAGATATGTTAAACTAAACTAAACTAAACATTAAACTAAAAATTACACATTAATAAATTGCTAAAACGTCCTGAAAACATTTCATTGCAATATCAAAAAAGAAAAAGGTAATTCTTCAAAATTAAATAGGAATCTTTTCTGCCAACATTCAGAAACATTTTTAACATTGATAGCTTTCATCTTTAAGAACTTCTTTAGGTTTATGTGTCAAGTGGGGAAAGCAGAGACTCCCCAGACTCTGGAATAGACTGCCCATACATGTCAAGCAGAGCACCTCTTTGGCCCTCTTCAAAAGGAACCTTGATGATTAGATGGAAGAAAGGAAATTCACCCCGGGGATCACATCATTTGCCCTGCTAGACAGGGATCCAGGGAAGTAAATAGTGTGGGAAGAAATAGCCAGGGAATTGTTATGGCTAGGCTTGTATAGGCCCTAGGGCCAATAGCCTAGTACCAACCTATGAACCTATAAAAATTAAAAATTAAATAACAATGCATACCACTAACTTTTTGTTGGGCTAAAAACAATACATTTTGTTTAAGAACATGTAGTACAAAAATCAAATCATACTAAAAATCCTAAATAAAAAACTGCCACACTCTTGAGAATATCTGTATGTACATAAGTCTATTCATCTCAAAATCTATTAAAACAATTTTAAAATGTTAAAATAAAATACACTCAGAAACTGCAGCTCATGTTCAGAGCAATGATATTCACTCAGGTCTGCAAACCCTAGTAATAAATGTGCAAACAGGACCCCGTTTAAAATTTATGAATATTATATTATTGGAGCCAATATAAACATGTAGTATATCTGCCCCTAATACTCAAAATGTGTCTAGTTAAGCTCGACTACTGTGTATTAAAAAGTTACAACCTAAAAAGGCTAAACTGTCACAAAAATCATACATGTACTGTATCGAATATAGATCTACTGTTTGTTAAACCAAAAAAAAAAATTACAAAATTAATAGTTAATAAAATTGTTAATTCAAATAAATAAAGTTAACACTTTCGGTCTTGTAAACAATGGGGGAAGTTCACACATTTAGTCTTGTAAACAATGGGGCAGTTCACACTTTTAGTCTTGTAAACAATGGGGCAACTTTCTTAGCTCTAGTATACTTTTTAGTGAGCAATAATAGTTTTGCCATGGCTTTCTAAAAATGTTCAGCCTTAGATACCACATATGATCATGTTTTTTCTAAAGCATTTGGGATGTCTCCTTCAAGCTCAGTGAGGTCTATGTGATTAATTATTTGAAATTTAAACCCAGAGTGTCTTCTGTGGAGTTGAAGGTGTCTGGCCACAGCATTGTTTCCACATTTAGAATGGATCTTGGATAGATGACCCCAAAATCCTTTGTTTCAATTTAGACCTCACTGAACTTGCAATTATTAACAATTTTATTAATTATTAACTTTTTAAATGTTTTTTTTTTGGGGGGGGTCATAAAAACAGAGTGCTTTCAGAAAGTTTTAAGATTTATTCATGTGTAATTTTTAGTTTAACGTTTAGTTTAGTTTAGTTTAGTTTAGTTTAGTTTATAGGTTTATAGGTAGGTACTAGGCTATCAGCCATAGGGCCTACACTAGCCCAGCCAAAAAGGTACCCTGGCTTTTGCCACCCAAGAATATTATTTTCCTGTGCCTCTGTTGAGCAGAGCCGCAGAGGTGATCCCTGGGGTGAATTTCCTATTTCCCATCTAATCATCAAGATTTTTTTTGAAGGGTGCTAATGAGGAGCTTTGATAGGTAGTTTGTTCCAGAGTATGGGAAGTCTCTGGTGACAGGAATCTATCCCTCCAGCATGTTCTGTTTATTGTGGTGACAAGGCTTCAGTTCCTAGAGCATGTAGCTTGGAGGGATTGGGATTTCTTTAAGTGGAGCATGTCCAACAGCTCTGAGTTTGACATAGCTTTGTATGTTAGGCAGAGATTGCCTCTGAGTAAGTGATATGCGATGGAGTAAAGCTGGAATTTTTTGAGACTGTCTGCATAGGGCATCTGGTTGAGGCCAGTAATCCTCTTTGTGAGGTATTTCTGCAGCCTTTCCAGTTGTTGTAGATGTCTTGTGAGGTACATACCAAAAGGGGCATTGTACTCTATAATGGGTCTAATGAGTGATGAGTAGAGGGGAACAATGACCTCTTTTTTCCTGGATGAGAAACCTTTTGTGATGAGATCTGCCATGTAGAAGGATTTCCTGACTACTGTGGCAATGTGATTATAAAAGGAGAGATTACTGTCCACCTGTGTCCCAAGGTCTCTTATCACACTTTTGGTGTTAAGTAGACTACCACCTATGTGGTAGCTCATGGGTACAGAGTTTTTACCAAAGGGGATGACAATGCACTTTTTGGCATTGAGCTTGAGGCCATGGCTTTGACACCAGGCATCTGTCTCAGTGAGGCCCTTTTGTAGGATGCCCACATCATTAGGAGTTTCAGCTATGGCAGTCATCTGCGAACATCGTTAGCCAAAGACCTTCTGTGTTAGCCTGTACTTCAGAAAAGTAGATACCAAACAGAAGAGGATCCAGGACTGAACCCTGTGCTACTCCACTTGTCACTGGTCTGATGGATTTAGAGTCTGCTACTTTCACAGTGTGGGTTCTGTCAGTGAGCCAGTTGGCAACTCATCTTGTGACATAGGGATTTATACCTAGTTTAGTGAGTTTATCTGTAATTCCAGAGTGGGGGATAGTGTCAAAAGCCTTGGTGAGATCTAGATAGGCTGTGTGAACCACCTTACCCTCATTTACGAGATATTAGATTCTGCCCTTCTGAGCTGGGAATTTCTGGTTAAAGGATTATTTTGGCTGCATATTTGAACTGTTTCTTTCTGAAATTGGTGCACCTTGTTTTTTGTAGCATAGACTAGATTTAGGCATGCTGAATCTAGCTTTGTTTGTATAACTTGAGCACTAATCCAGGCCATCTTTTTTTTGGAGAAGATTCCCCTGCACCCTAGTGGCAGGAGTGTGCAGTTAGAACTTGGCTGATTGAAGACTGGTTGATTAGTTTAACATATCTGGGATTCATACAGCTTGAAGTAGGGCACTGTGTCGAATATCACACTGGTGTATGGGGGAAGAGATATTTAGCAAGTAAACATGCTAATTGTCTTATAATAGAGCTACCCTCGTAAACCACTCCCATGCTGTTAAACATGCTTTTAAACAGGTTGTGATGTCCCCACGCTGGGCCAGTTATCAAGGAGCCTGCATCTTCACCGCTGACACTGAAGAAGGATGTGCACCTGGAATACAAATGGATTTCAGGATGCAGACCTTTCTGCATCAAGCACAATTTTCCTTAGGAGCACACAGGGAATACACTCAGCCTGGGGTCTGGATTTCTCTATAACTGTCTCCCTTCAGGTCCCCAGTAAGACTCCCCACTGGTACAGCTGTAGGGTTAGGTCCTTGGCTGGAGTGTCCAAGTCCTCCAGCACCCTCTCTGTAAGACCAGTGCTTTGTGTCCCTGCTCCCAAGTGACACACACACACACACACACACACACACACACACACACACACACACACACACACTGTCAGATTTGATTTTACACACACACACACACACACACACACACACACACACACACACACACACACACACACACACACACACACCTTGGAAAGTCTGGAACAGAGTTACCTGCTGTGCTCCCTTCTGCCCAGAGTATAAGGTAGTTAAAACCATCACCAGATATTCCACAATCAGTGACTCTAAGACCCATAACAAAGGGTGTCCAATTATACTGTGTAATATTAATACTAATACAAATGGTAGCAGCTGAATAAGACAGTTAGGCCTTCTGAAGTGGCGCACACAATGTCACTAAATAGATATAAGGATTCTCAAATGTTAAGTACTTTCTAAAAGGACCAGCAACAATAAGTTTTAAATATATTTAATAACAAATAATAAAAGAATAAGAAAATACTAAATATATATTTTCAGTAAACCACAGAGATCAAATCAGGGAAATATTGAAAATAACATTGATGGGCAGACTCATACAAATAAAAAAATCTCTAAACTAAGCTTCACTATATTCCTGACTGAATCTAGAAGAATTACTATTCCCCAATAACTTACCTGATAGAGCAAGGCATAGTGAAATATGTGATCAGTCTCTCTAGTCAGTTTCTCCAAAAAAGAATAATCAATATTCAGAGATTAGTCCCTGTAAAATATAATATCCAAGATGGCTTGCAGAATGACCTTATCTGGTCACCTGACTCTAGGTTCTCACAGTACCCCCCTTTGAAGCTGAGACAGAAATTTAGCATAGGTGGCTACAATACACATCTAATTGTTTATGACAGTGCCATACACATCTAAATGTTTATGGCAGTGCCTGGAGCTTCATGTCTTTTTTCAGAGCTAATGATGAAAGGATTCTTCCAGACCAACCGCATCTGGTCCTATTCAGCATTGTGGGGTACCATTTTAATTTTTAACAGCTAATTTACATTTCCCTTATTTTTCTTAAAGTAAGCTAGCTGGTTAACCTCTGATGTCCCAGTATCCTGTACTAAAACATATACATTTAATTCAGTTACAGTAATACATGTACATTTCTTTTCATTCCAGCAAGGTGCACTGTTACATTTTAACATAAGTAACCCTCAGAAATACATGTTCAGCACAAGCATCTGTACAAATCTCTGTAAAGGCTTATTTTGGCCGAGATGCTAGGAGAATATATTTGCAGTTTTTATATAACTGAAGTGAAAACGTTTGTATTAAACGACTGAACTTTGAAATCAGAGGACACAGTGGTTCATGGTCTTTTTGTGGTGAATACCTTTATTCATTTTTGTGTGGTATAAAAAATATGTACAAATCACTGTGATTTAGAAATGACATATAATTATTTACAAAATTCTAGCTAGCTGTGCTAGCACAAGTCATACATCCACTTCCCTACTTCTCCTGGCATGGGTGGCAGTACCTCCTATCATTGCTCAGGTATATAATTAGAATGTTGAATTTCTACACTTTATTCTGTTTTTTTTTCAACTTCTATATAGATTGGTTGTTTGTGTGCTTTTAATAAAGCAGATTTAACTTGAGCCAGCTCGTGCTTCCCTACTTTCATTAATGGATTTATACTTTGGAAAATTTAAAGAAAGTATTTCTACCACCTGTTATTAGTTTGGATATTCACAGTATGACTTTTGTTAGGTTCCTAAGTTCTAGGGAAACTTAGACCTTCCACACAGAGAAGTTTCCTCATTATTGCAATTTTTGATTTTTTAAATTTCTCCAAGTCTTTTTGGGTTTTTAATACCATGACTCGTATGGTCCACATTCCTAAGTCAAAGTATGATTAAAGTTCCTGGAAATCATATTGTTTCAATCTTTGATGTTAGCTAGAAGTGCTATGTGCAATAGGCAATGTGCCCAGTAATGCCTCCTTCTGCAATGTGTATGGAGTTACATGTATTGGTAAAATATCTACTGTAAGTATGATTGTAAATTCTTTTTTATAAGACCTATTGCTTCTACTAGTACTAGAACTGTCTGGATATCCTTCTTTCATATTGACCTCATTTTTGCCTGCAAATCCTGGCATTTTATGACTTTGTGTTTCTCCCTACATAAGACAGTGTAGTCACTAGGTGTAGCAATTTCAATAATCAATCCTACTGTTGTCTTCTTTTCATGGACTACTATATCTGGTTTTCTTGCATCTGTTTTATAAACTGTCAGTAATGGATGATCCCATGTGATTTGAACTTCATCCTTTTCTGTGATGCTTTTTGGCTCATGTTTCCAGTGCATTTCAGGTATTTCAATATTATAATGTTTGCACAATCCCCAATGCAGCAGTCTTGCCACATTATTATGTCTTTCAGTATAGAGTTATGCCATTGGTATATTACAACCAGCGACAAGATGTGCAACTGTTTTCAGTTCTGTTTTACAAAAACCTGCATTTGTTTGTTTCTCCCACATGTTCAATGCACTTTGCAAACCAACATGTACATAGTCCCCTATTTTGGGCCACCAATATTAATCCTTCATCTTTTGGTTTAAATTTACCTCTGCTTAACCATTCCTGTGTTTGATCCTGATGAATATGAGGTTGTTCCCAAAGCTTTATTATACTTGCAACTATATTTATGTATTTTCCACATTTCTTGCATTCTCATCTGGTTCTTCATCTTATATTCTTTCTTTTGTTTTGTGGCACATTCTGTTGCTGGCTGATTTTTATCTACTTCTGGTTGGATTTTCTTCCAGCTTGATGACAATATGCTTCTGCTAAACTAAGCAAGGAAGTCATCTTAGACTTATTCTCCTTGTGCTTCATTACTTTCACTACATTTGGGTCTTGTGAGGTCAGCAGATATGTGTGCAGTCCCACTATTGCAGATGTGTACATGTAATCAATTTGAAGGAGGTCCCTCCCTCCTTCAGAACGGGGAATATATAAACTAGGTATGCACTGATTTTTATACATCATTTAATGAGCATGAGGCATCCTTCTTGCTTTCCTCTCCAAACTATCCAACACCTTTTGGGGCTAATCAGTCATTCCAAATAAGTTAGGACAGAAAGAGCAAATTGGTTTATAGCTTGTACTTGTTCCTAGATGTCAATGCTGTTTTTAGTATTAATTTAAGTCTTCTAAAATATTCCTTACTAAGTTTTACTCACATGTGTTCATGTCTTATTGTGTATCTTTCATCAGTTCCCAAACACTTATACACTCCCTCTTGCTCAAGTTCTTTTATATCACATTCTTGTCCCAGATTGTTTTTTTTTTTTTTGGTGCTGCAGCTTTCCTGCTTTAAAGGTTGCCTTTGCACATTTATCAAGACCAAATGACATTCTTATGTCAACTGAAAATGTGTTAACCACTTGCAGTTGTGTTTTCAGTTCCTCATCTGATGAACTATACAGTTTTAAATCATCTACAAAAACAAGATGAGAAGTCTTTACACTTTGTTGTTTTCTGAGATCCAAATTGTAGCCATGACACAATCTGCTAAGTAAACAGCTTAATGGGTTAAGGGCAAGACAAAAGAGCAGTGGTGACAGAGATTCACCCTGGAATATCCCCTTATCCCTGGAATAATAATTTGTCCTGTATCATGGCTTAACTGCAAAGTGGTTTGCCACTGTTTCATGGTCTCTGTAATTTAATCAATCAGTGTAGAGTATTTCGTATACATTTTTAAGCACACTTTTATCCATGAATGTGGGATACTGTCAAATGCTTCTTTGTAGTCTATCCATGCCATGCTTAGATTTTCCCCTTTTTACAATTCTCCATTATCACTTTATCTAACATCAAATGATCCTTTGTTCCATATGACTTTCTTTTATTACCATTTTGTTCTATTGCCATGATTGAGTTTTACTCTAAATGACTATAAACTCTGTCGGCATGAATTCCAATGTATAGACTATAGGTTGTCAGACGGCAAGGTTTTGGTCTATAGTTTTTAGGATAGCTTGCAGGTTCACTCTTATGTTGGTGTATTGTTTTTCCTGCTGTTAACCAGGTTAGTATCTGTTCAGGTTGCGCATATAAATCAGGGCTAAATCTTCATGTAAAAACATTAATAACTTTAGCCAGAAGTTAGGTACTGCATCTGGGCCTGGACTTTTCCAATTAGAGGCTTTTCTTAACTTTGTTTCAATCTCTCTCTGGCTATTACTTGATGGTATTAGTAGGCAGATGTTCCATTAGGCTGTCTGGAAAGCTACCAGCTGCCCTAATTTTGATGGGTCTATTAGTAAGAAACCAGTCTAAGGTTGATTGCATACCAGTGGCTTTTTGGACTCTAATAATTGATTTTAATTAATGATGTAAAGCCTTATAGGTTTATGGAATCAGATGGGCTGCTGCCATTGATAAGCTTCCAGTCTATATTTAGGTCTCCTAGTATTATTGTTGCATGTTGTATATGACGGGGTTCTTAGTATAAGATATTTTCCACAATGTTAATGTTTTTACCAGGTGGGACAAATACGGCTGCTAAACAAACTGTTTTCCTATTATTGGTTCATAGGTTCATACTAGGCTATCTGCCCTAGGGCATTTATAAGCCTAGCCAGAGTGTGTGTGGCTTTCACCACCCCTTAGGATGAGAATACTATACCCATTAGTTTGCTGTGCCTCTGTCCAGCAGTGACACAGAGATGATTCCCGGGGTAAACCTACGATCTCCCATCCACTCGTCAAGATTTCTCTTGAACAGAGTCAGTGAGGGGCTTTGCCTCACATGGACTGGGATTCTGTTCCATAGTGTAGGGAGTCTCTGGGTGATGAATCTGTCCCTCCAGCACGTCCTATTTATATCTGTGTTGAGGTTTAAGTCTCTTGCTCTCATGGCTCTGGTGGATTTGGATTTTTTGAGGTGGAGCATGTCCATTAATTCCGGGTTGGACATGGCCTTGTATGTCAGGCACAGATCACCTCTGAGCAGACGGTATGCGACTGAATAGAGCTGGAGTTTCTTCAGTCGGGCAGCGTATGACATATGTTTGAGCCCCTTTATCCTTTTGGTGAGGAACTTTTGGGGTCTTTCCAACTGCTGCAGGTGTCGGGTAAGGTACATTCCGAATAGGGTGTTGTTCTCAATCATTGGTCTGATAAGTGAAGAGTACAGGGGTACAATGACCTCTCCTGATCTGGATGTGAATCCCTTCATGATCAGGTGGGCAATGTAGAAGGTCTTCCTAACCACTTTGGCAATGTGAGTGTCAAAAGAGAGGTTACTGTCAACTTGGGTCCCCAGGTCCCTGATAACTTCTTCCGTGTTTAATGGATTACCACCTATGTGGTAATTAGGGGTTACCTTGTTTTTCCCAAAGGGTATGACTACACATTTTTTGGCATTTAGCTTAAGGCCATGGTTCTGGCACCAGTTATCCATTTCTATGAGACCTCTATGGAGGATGTCTGTGTCTGATGGAGTGTCAATTATGGTGCCCAGTTTGCAGTCATCTGCAAATTTTGTCAGCCACAATCCCCCTATGTTTGCCTGCACTTCAGAAAAATAAATGCCGAACAAGAGGGGGCCCAGGACTGAGCCCTGTGGGACACCGCTCATGACCGGCTTAGACTCTGACATGGCACCAGCAACTCTAACCCTGTGGGTTCTGTCCTTGAGCCAGTTTGCAACCCATCTTGTGACATATGGGTTTACATCTAAGCTGGTGAGCTTTTCTATGATGCCCGAGTGGGGTATTGTGTCGAACGCTTTTGCTAGGTCAAGGTAGGCTGTGTGAACTGCCTTACCCTCATCAATGGCCTTAGTGACTGTTTCGAAAAAGTCGACCAAGTTCAAGAGGCAGGATCTGCCCTTGACAAAGCCAAATTGGGTAGGATCCAGTGCCTGTAGGTCCCCAATGTCTTTATTTATGAGTTCCATTATGATCCTCTCCATAGCCTTGCAGACAAGGCTCATCAAGCTTATGGGGCGGTAATTTCCAGGGTCCATAGAAGCACCACCTTTGTGGAGTGGGACCACAGTTGCCATTCTTTGGGTACGTATCCTGTAGTAAGGCTAAGATTAAACAGCAGCCTTATGTGTGGGTTTAGTTCCTCATTGAGTTCGTGTAGCACACAGCCGGGGACATCGTCCGGTCCCATTGATGCTGTGTTTTTTGCTTTAGAGAGAGCAGCTCTCACCTTGGCATCTGAGATGTTTGGGAGGCTAGACTCTGGTGGGATAGATATTTCTCCTTTGGGGGAGGGAGGGGAGAAATTTGCACTGAACCTGTCTGCCAGTATGTTGGCAATGTCTGTGGGTTCAGTGATTTTTGTATCATTTTGGACTAATTCTGAGCATATCTGGGAGTTTCCACCCAGGTTTCTAACATAGCTAAAGAAGGCCTTATGATTGTCTTTTGTGTCTTTAGCGATTTTTCTCTCAAAGTTGGCCTTGGATGATTTTATGAGTGATCGTAGTTTTTTTGCTAGTATTGATCAGAGATGCCTTCCCTTTTAGGGATTTTGCTCTGTCATGTAGTAGCTTTCTCCTCTTGTTGTAGAGTTTGTTTATGGCTGGGGTCCACCAGACCGGGCGCCTGCCTTTGGTGGAAAGGGTCTTGATTTTATTAGGGATTGCTTGATCCATACATTCCTGGAGGTGCTCATAGAAGGCATTTGTAAGGGTTTCAGCAGCATGGGTTGTGGTTTCCACTGGCTCGGGGCCTTGAAGGATACCACTCCAGTCTTAAGAAGTGTGAAGTTTGCTTTTGAGAAGTTCTTCACTGTGGTCTTTTTTGCTGGGGTTGGGGCGGATATGGATCTCCAGTGAGATTAATTTATGGTCTGATCTCACCAATGAGGGATATACTTCCGGTGTGGAGCATTTTGTCCCCATGTTTGTGATGATCAGGTCTAGTATATTTTCTCCTCTTGTGGGAATGGTGACTAGTTGTTCCATAGCATTTGAGTTTATGAACTCCAGGAACCTTTGGGCTAGGATGTTGGGGCTTGAGTAATGTTCCCAGTCTATGTTTGGGTAGTTGAAGTCACCCAATATGATGGTGTTTGGAGAGACATTCATACTCTCCAGTGTCTTCAGGAAGGCTGTGTGGGTTTCCTGAGTTTGAGAGGGTGGTCTGTAGCATGCTACAAATGCACCTGGATGGTCTTCGATGCTTCGTGCGTTGCCACTAACCTGGAGGTGTGGGTATCCTTTATGAATATGGATACTCCCCCTCCTTTTGTGGTTCGGTCCGGATTTTGGGGCCGGAACGCATGATATGAGGTATAACCTGATAGTGCTGGGGTGCTCTCAGGAGCCTTGAACCAGGTTTCAGTCACAGCACAGACATCGATGTTCTCCATACTGAGGAGGGTTTCGAGGGCGTGCATCTTGAGGTTTAGACTTCTGGCATTGAGCAGTATTACCCTTAGCTTTTTTCCATTTTTGTTTTCTAGGGTGGTAGGTTTATCATTTGAGCCTTGCCTAAAAAAGGCACTATGGGGGTGGCAAGAGCCCTTGCCAATATCCGGAAGCCCAGGGGTGATAGGTGCAAGCCGCCCCTTGTGAAGCAGCGTGGCTTGTCAAGCATGTCATCCCAGGCAGACAGACATTGGATGCCCTTAGAATGACACCAGTAATTAAGCCAATTATTAAAGCTGATCATTTTGTCTCTGTATTGTGGCATCATTCTTGCTGAGGGTAGGATACTGCTCAGGGTCAGGGTCATACCAGCCTGGGCTACATAATCTGAGAGCTCCTCTATGTCTCTTTTCATACAGTCCAGGGAGGTATGTCTCAGGTCGTTCACACCGGCATGGACAATGACTGAGTCATACTTGTACGTGCTGTGGAGTGACCTGAGTGCTTGTGTTATGTGGCAGATTCTAGCGCCCGACAGGCAGCTTACTGTGATCTTTTCCTTGTTCAGTCTGGTGAGTGGGACGTCAGTGTGTCTGACTATGGAGTCACCTATAACAAGTGTGTCTGGCATTGTGTTTGGCCTTAAGGGCTGTGACTGTTTAGCACACTGACTTTGAGAACTATGTGTTGCATGTCTTATGTCTTGAGGTGGCAGTTGCTTGGGTGTCTGCTTTGGAGGCCTCTGTAGTTTTGGTAGATTTTTGATCAGTGCCTCCGAGTATGTCTTTGTGTGTTTATGTGTTTGTTTTGCAGTTGTGATAGTTCTATGTGAAACTGGGTTTGTGGTGTGCGTGGTTTCCTTCTCCTCCTGTCTGGTCTTGCCAGTCCTGAGTTGAGAGAGCTCAGCCTCCAGTTTGGCTATATAGTTGCATCTCTCACATGTATTTGTGTTTTGTGGGAGAAGGAGTGGGTTGTCTGTGTACATGAGGCAATTGTAACATTGCCTCAAGATGCCGAGATTCACCAGCTGAACAGTAGAGGACGCTAGCAACTGACCCTTCGACATGCTAGAAAAAGTGAAAAAGTTTGCTGTGTAACTGAGTCAGAAGGGACCTATAGGGAAATGGGTACTCAAGGGGATTCTAGGCTAATGTAGTACTTTGTTTAGTATATAAGTACTTTACCTATATAAAAATGCTTTAGGAGCTACAAAAGTAGCATTGATCATTGAAATTGCTATGCCCACTCATTTTGATATAAGTAGTTCTGCATTATTAAATTGTTGTATCTCCTAGTTTAAATTCTCCATGTCTTTTGGGTTACTAATACCATGATGGGAATGGACCCATTCTTAAGTCAAAGTATGTTTAAAGTTCATGAAATTGGTACTGTTTCAGTCTTTGATGTTAGCCAAAAGTGCCCTTTGCAGCACCTACAACATGCCTAGAATTGACTCCTAATGCAGCTCATAGAGAGTTACATGTACCAATCGCATATGTAAACAAGACTGTAAATTTGTTTTTATGAGGCCCATTTCTACTACTATTATAGAAACTGTCTGGATATCCTTCTTCCACGTTGCCTTCATTTTTCCTGTAAATCCTAGGATTATATGACTTTGTGTCTCTCTGTATGCAAGACATTGTAATCAGTGGGCATAGCAATTTCAATGATCAATGCTACTTTTGTCTTCTTTCCATAGACTACTGTATCTGGTTTTATCATCTATTTTTGGACTGTTTGTAATGGGTGATCCTATATGATATAAACTTCATCACTCTCTATAATGCTTTGTGGCTCATGTTTCCAATGCTTCTCAGCTACTCAATATTGTATTTGCATGATCCCTAATGCAACAGTCTTCCACATTATTATTTAAGCCTTTCAGTATACAGACCCTCTGCCATTAGAGCATTACACCCCGCAACAAGATGTGTGACTGTCTCCAGCTCTGTTTTACAGAACCTGCATTTGTCTGTTTCTCCCAAATATTCAATGGACTTTGTAAACCAATGTGTATGCAGTTTGCTGTTCTGAACTGCCAATATTAACCTGTCATATTTTGGTTTAAATTCACTTCTCCGTAACCATTCCTGTGTTAGATCCTGATTTGCATGAGGTTGTTCCAGGAGTTTCTGTACTTGTAACTATATTTATGCCTTTTCCCCATTTCTTACCTTCTCATCTGATCCATCTCTCACAGATCCCACCACTGCTCCTTCAATATTAAACTGGCTAGAGCTCCCCAACCTTCTATCTCTCAATCAACTATCCTTAGTCCACAAAATAATCTACCATCCCAACAACTGCCTGCCATCTCCTCTTTAGTTCAACCGAATACTAATAGCAGATCCATCAGCTCTTCCAACAAACTCCTACTAAAGGTATTCAATTCCCACAACCAACATGGCGACTCCCTCTATTCACACAGAATAGCCAAACTCTGGAGCACCCTTCCAGACACAGTAACAAAAAATCCGGTACATAACCAGTTCAAATCACTCCTAAAGGAACACCTTACCAGTCACTGGCTGTGGTCCTGGCGCTCCCCAGGTTAATTTACTTCCCCACTGTTATTTACCTTTCTCACCTAACTGACTAACATCCCTGTTGTTAACTTTAACTTATGTACTATCTAGTACTGCAACTGTACAGTTCTACTAAATGTATTATATTTACTGCTATTTGATTGTTCCTACAGCAGTAATTGTACAGTTCTACTGATTGTATTATATTTACTGCTACTTGTTTTTTCCTACAGCAGTAATTGTACATTCCACTGATTGTATATTTACTGCTACTTGTTTGTGTTGTACTACTGTGGAGTTTTCCACCTGGGTCTCCACTGGTTAACGTGACCTTGCTTTGTACTGCTTCTTGATGCTGTAAAATAATTCTGTTGCACTAATGTTTGCTGTTATTATGTTTTTGTTTGTTTTTAAATATTACTGTGGAGCTTTCCTCCCCGGGTCTCTGCTGAAAATGGGCCTCTGGCCCAGTTGGACATACCTGGTCAACAAATGTAATAAATAAAAAATAAATAAATAAATTCTCCTTATACTCTTTCTTTTGTTTTTGGCACATTCAGTTGCTGCCTGATTTTTGTCTACTTCGGGTTTGGTTTCCATTCCTACTTGACAGCAATATGTTTCTGCTAAACTAAGTAAGGAAGTCATTTTAGCCCTGTTCACTTCATGTTGCAAAACTTTCACTATGTTTGGATCTTATGAGATCAGCAGATATGTATGCGGTCTTACGATTGCAGATCTATACATCTAATCAATTTTGAGGACGCCCATCTCTCCTTCAGAACAAGGACTATATAATCTTGGTATACACATTGATTTTTATACATTATTTGATAAGCATGATGCATTTTTCCTATTTCCTGTCCAACTGATCCCATGCCTTTTGGGGCCAGTCACCCTAAAATTATAAGTTAGAGCAGGAAGAGTGAATTGGTTAATAGCTTGGACTCTTTTATAGATGTCAGGGCTTTTTTCAGTATTAATTTTAGTCTTCTAAAATATTCCTTACTGAGTTTTGTTTGCATTTCTTCATGTTTTATTGTCAATCCTTCATCAATACCCAAATATTTACACACTCCCTCCTACTCAAATTCCTTTATATCACATTCCAGTCCCAGAATGATATTTTCTTTGTGTGGCAGCTTTCCTGCTTTAAATGTTACTTTTGTACATTTATCAAGACCAAATGACATGCTTATATCATCTGAGAAAGTTTTGAACACTTCCAGTTGTAGCTTTTAGCTCCTCATCTGATGAACTATACAGTTTTAAATCAACCACAAAAAGAAGATGAGAAATCTTTACACTTTGTTACTTTCGGGAAGCCAAATTGCAACCATGAACTAATCTGTTAAGTAGACAACTTATTGGGTTAAGGGCAAGACAAAAGCACTGGTGATAGAGTCACCCAGTAATATCCCCTTTCAATTTTTAACCCCGGGTTAATAATTTGTCCTTTATCATGGCTTAACTGCATAGTGGTCTGTCACTGTGATGTAATTGATCAATGAAGAGTGTGTTTTATGCATCTGTAAGAATTCCTTTATCCACAAGTGTGGGATACTGTCAAATGCTTTTTTGTAATCTATCCTTGTCATACTTAGATTCTTTCCTTTTTACAATTCTCCATTATGACTTATTTAACAACAAATGGCCATTTTTCCCTATGACTTTCTTTTATTACCTTTTGTTCCATTGCCATGATTGAGTTTTCTTCTAAATGATTATAGACTCAGTCAGCATCAGTTTATACATCTTCAGAAGGCAAGTTATTGGTCTATAGTCTTTAGGGTAGCTTGCAGGTTCACTCTTAAGGATGACCATCATTCTTCATGTTGACCAGGTTTGTGTCTTTTAGAGGTTTGCATACAAGTAGTTCTTATTCAGGGCTAAATCTTCGTGTAAAGATGTTAATACTTTTAGTCAGAAGTTAGGTGCTGCGTTTGGGCCTTGGATTTTCCATTTAGGAGCTTTCTTTTCTTAATTTTATTTAAATTTCTCTGGCTGTTACTTTATCCCATTTCATATTCTATACATTTGAACTTATATATAGGTTCATATGTAGGTACTAGGCTATCTGCCCAAGGGCATTTATAAGCCTAGCCAGAGTGTGTCGGCTTTCGCCACCCCATTGATTAATTAACTGATCCTCTGTCAAGCAGAGCCAATGAAGTGATCCCAGGGGTGTATTTTCTGTTACCCATCCAGTCGTCAAGGTTTCTCTTGAAGAGTGTTAGTGAGGGGCTCTGCTTAATGTAGTTCGGAATTTTGTTCCAAAGCATGAGGAGTCTCTGTGACAGGAATCTATCCATCCAGCATGTTCTGTTTATTGTTGTGGCGAGGTTTAGCTCACTAGAGTGCGTGGCTCACAGTGACTTGGATTTCTTTAGGTGGAGCATGTCCATCAATTCTGAGTTGGACATGGCTTTGTAAGTCAGGCAGAGATCACCTCTGAGTAAGCGATATGCCACTGAGTATAGCCGGAGTTTTTTCAGTCGGGCTGCACAGGACATATGTTTGAGGCCAGTAATCCTCTTGGTGAGGTACTTTTGTGGTCTTTCCAGCTGTTGGAAGTGTCTTGTGAGGTACATCCCAAATGGGGCATTGTACTCTATGATGGGTCTGATGAGTGACAAGTAGAGGGGCACTATAACCTCTTTATTTCTAGATGCAAACCCTTTAGTAATTAGATGGGCCACATAGAAGGATTTCTTAAATACTTTGGCAATATGATTGTCAAAGGAGAGATTACTATCTACCTGGGTCCCCAGATCTCTTATTACCTCTTCTGTATTAAGAGGGCCGCTACCTATGTGGTAATTCGTGGGTGTTTTGTTTTTCCCAAATGGGATGAGTATGCCTTCTTTGGCATTTAGCTTGAGGCCATGACTTTGACACCAGGTGTCTGTCTCAGTAAGGCCCTTTTGGAGGATGTCCTTCTCAGCTGGAGAGTCAATTATGACTCCCAGTTTGCAGTCATTGGTGAATTTGGTTAGCCATAGTCCTCCTGTGTTTGCCTGTACTTTTGAGAAGTATATCCCGAACAGTAGGGGTCCCAGGACGGAGCCTAAGCCAACTGGCAACCCATGTCGTGATGTAGGGGTTTATGTTCAGGCTGGTCAGTTTTTCTGTAATACCCGAGTGGGGAATGGAGGCTAAGCTGTCCTTATTGTTTCTTTTATTTCTTCTATCCACTCAGCATCTTTATTATGTTCCACAGGATCTTCATAGATATTTTTCTAAAATGTGTCTATTTCTTCTTTTTTATTTATTTATATATATTTCGGTGGTATTTCTATTCCTTTTGCTTTGTTTCCCAATTCTCTATAAAACGTTTTTGGGTCATCAATGAATTGCTTATTTTGTACTTTACCTTTACATTTATCTGCATATATTCTATATTTTTCCCCTGTGCTGATATCTTCAGTTTATTAATAGTGCATGATGGATCACAGTCTGTTACAATACTGCTTGTTGCTTTTATCACGTCTATCTTTCTAAGTATTTTTGTTGATCTGTTCCCTCGATGCGTCTTGTCTGAATTGTTTTATAGTTTTCTAACTCTGATTCTTCCATTATAGGATTTGATTTCTTCCCTTTCTTTGCCTTATTGCTTGATTTCTTCCCTTTCTTTGCCTTATTGCTTGATTTCTTCCCTTTCTTTGCCTTATTGCTTGATTTCTTCCCTTTCTTTGCCTTATTGCTTGTTTTCTTCCCTTTCTTTGCCTTATTGCTTGTTTTCTTCCCTTTCTTTGCCTTATTGCTTGTTTTCTTCCCTTTCTTTCCCGTATTGCCCTGTATTTTTGTGGTAAGACTGCGAACCAGATTCAATAAAGCCTACACTAAGTGTACATAAAATGTATTCAATAAAATTCTATCACACTTTTTGTGCTTTCTAGTCACTCAGAATGATTACACTAAGTGCACACGTAGCCTACACGTTGTGGTAACCTTTATGAATCCCTGACACTAAGTGCACACGTAGCCTACACTTTGTGGTAACCTTTATGAATCCCTGACACTAAGTGCACACTTAGTCTACACTTTGTGGTAACCCTTATGAATCCCTGACACTAAGTGCACACTTAGTCTACACTTTGTGGTAACCTTTATGAATCCCTGACACTAAGTGTGCACGTAGTCTACACTTTGTGGTAACCTTTATAAGATTACAATAAGTGCACACATAGTCTACTATGAATTTTTCATATCCTCAATAGTCTACTCCGTCATCTTTTTGGCTGTTTTTGGGCTGTCAGTTTTTGTGGACTACTACATCCTTCAACAATGTGGGGGGGGGGGCATACTCCCCTTGGGCCTGGCATAGCCCCATACAGGAATGTTTCCATGTCTTGAGGATTCTACACCATCATTTTTCCAGTCATAGCACCAGTGGCCTACCAGAATTGGGAACTTTTTTTTGTCCTGGGAGTTCTGCACCTAGATGTCTGTTTTATTTTTTAACCTGCTTCTGTCCATGATATATGCTATATAAAATACAGTTTTTATAACAGTGTTGTCTTGGTGACATTTTGTAAAAAACAGGGTCTACCTCATTAAGGTACTCACCAAGACCTGAGGATGAATTCAGTCCAGTAATACTACTCTCCTGTAATTATCATCTCTAGACCCAGACTATCTATATCCTGTGCACATGTTCCTTTAATTATCATCTCTAGACCCAGACTATCTATATCCTGTGCACATGTTCCTTTAATTATCATCTCTACACCCAGACTATCTATATCCTGTGCACACGTTCCTTTAATTATCATCTCTACACCCAGACTATCTATATCCTGTGCACATGTTCTTTTAATTATCATCTCTAGACCCAGACTATCTATATCTTGTGCACATGTTCCTTTAATTATCATCTCTACACCCAGACTATCTATATCCTGTGCACATGTTCCTTTAATTATCATCTCTACTCCCAGACAATCTATATCCTGTGCACATGTTCCTTTAATTATCATCTCTACACCCAGACTATCTATATCCTGTGCACATGTTCCTTTAATTATCATCTCTAGACCAAGACTATCTATATACTGTGCACATGTTCCTTTAATTATCATCTCTACACCCAGACTATCTATATCCTGTGCACATGTTCCTTTAATTATCATCTCTACACCCAGACTATCTATATCCTGTGCACATGTTCCTTTAATTAACATCTCTACACCCAGACTATCTATATCCTGTGCACATGTTCCTTTAATTATCATCTCTATACCCAGACTATCTATATCCTGTGCACATGTTCCTTTAATTATCATCTCTACACCCAGACTATCTATATCCTGTGCACATGTTCCTTTAATTATCATCTCTACACCTAGACTATCTATATCCTGTGCACATGTTCCTTTAATTATCATCTCTACACCCAGACTATCTATATCCTGTGCACATGTTCCTTTAATTCTCATCTCTACACCCAGACTATCTATATCCTGTGCCCATGTTCCTTTAATTATCATCTCTACACCCAGACTATCTATATCCTGTGCACATGTTCCTTTAATTATCATCTCTAGACTCAGACTATCTATATCCTGTGCACATGTTCCTTTAATTATCATCTCTACACCCAGACTATCTATATCCTGTGCACATGTTCCTTTAATTATCATCTCTACACCCAGACTATCTATATCCTGTGCACATGTTCCTTTAATTATCATCTCTACACCCAGACTATCTATATCCTGTGCACATGTTCCTTTAATTATCATCTCTACACCCAGACTATCTATATCCTGTGCACATGTTCCTTTAATTATCATCTCTACACCCAGACTATCTATATCCTGTGCACATGTTCCTTTAATTATCATCTCTACACCTAGACTATCTATATCCTGTGCACATGTTCCTTTAATTATCATCTCTACACCCAGACTATCTACATCCTGTGCACATGTTCCTTTAATTATCATCTCTATACCCAGACTATCTATATCCTGTGCACATGTTCCTTTAATTATCATCTCTACACCCAGACTATATATATCCTGTGCACATGTTCCTTTAATTATCATCTCTACACCCAGACTATCTATATCCTGTGCACATGTTCCTTTAATTATCATCTCTACACCCAGACTATCTATATCCTGTGCACATGTTCCTTTAATTATCATCTCTACACCCAGACTATCTATATCCTGTGCACATGTTCCTTTAATTATCATCTCTACACCTAGACTATCTATATCCTGTGCACATGTTCCTTTAATTATCATCTCTACACCCAGACTATCTACATCCTGTGCACATGTTCCTTTAATTATCATCTCTACACCCAGACTATCTATATCCTGTGCACATGTTCCTTTAATTATCATCTCTACACCCAGACTATCTATATCCTGTGCACATGTTCCTTTAATTATCATCTCTACACCCAGGCTATCTATATCCTGTGCACATGTTCCTTTAATTATCATCTCTACACCCAGACTATCTATATCCTGTGCACATGTTCCTTTAATTATCATCTCTAGACCCAGACTATCTATATCCTGTGCACATGTTCCTTTAATTATCATCTCTAGACCCAGACTATCTATATCCTGTGCACATGTTCCTATAATTATCATCTCTAGACCCAGACTATCTATATCCTGTGCACATGTTCCTTTAATTATCATTTCTGCACCCAGACTATCTATATCCTGTGCACATGTTCCTTTAATTATCATCTCTGCACCCAGACTATCTATATCCTGTGCACATGTTCCTTTAATTATCATCTCTACACCCAGACTATCTATATCCTGTGCACATGTTCCTTTAATTATCATCTCTACACCCAGACTATCTATATCCTGTGCACATGTTACGTTTAAGGAATTCTTGTATATGATTACAATTCCACCTAATCATTTATGTGTCCTGTCAAACCTAATTGTAATGAAGCCAGATGGGGTAATTTCACTGTCATTAATGAAGCCAGATGGGGTAATTTCACTGTCATTAATGAAGCCAGATGGGGTAATTCCATTGCCATTAATGAAGCCAGATGGGGTAATTTCACTGTCATTAATGAACCCAGATGGGGAAATTTCATTGTCATTAATGAAGCCAGATGGGGTAATTTCAATGGCATTAATGAAGCCAGATGGGGTAATTTCATTGTCAGTAATGAAGCCAGATGAGGTAATTTCACTGCCATTAATGAACCCAGGTGGGGTAATTTCACTGTCATTAATGAACCCAGATGGGGTAATTTCATTGTCATTAATGAAGCCAGATGGGGTAATTTCATTGTCATTAATGTGCTTTTTCTGTCAGGTTACTGTAACTATGACTGTGCCTGATGAATATATGGTGATAGAAACATTTATGTCTTAGATTTTATTGCATATGCTTCTAAGCCTTATATTTAGGAGGAGAAGGCTGGCACTGGAGTTGGAAGAGGGGAAGAGAATGGTGCATTTAATCTGTGCAGTTAGTGTGGGTTTTTTTGCTGATTGTGGTGCAGAGATTTAGATAAATATCTCCACTGATTTTTTAGATGCAAATTTTATGAAATTATGTAGAAAATGTATTTATGTTTTAGGTTTATTGGATTTTGTTTGCTAATATAATACTTAGATTAGGATACCTGTAACTGAAAAAGTCTCAGAAGGTTTGTTGTTACAGTATGGGTGCTATTGTGACTGACTGACAGACTTGATACATTTTGGTATAGTGAGGTGGGTTTGTAGGAATGTTAACTATATTTAGTAAGGAGATATGGTATTTGTTATAGAGTGCTAATATGCTAAGGAGGCACACTAGTAGGCTTTGACTCAGAGTAATTTTGTATGACATGCAAGTCAGATTTTGCACTGTAAAATATTACTTGGACATGAGTAGTTAAAAGGGCATGCTGGGTTGCAGCACTTTAAGTGGATAAGTCAGATATGCTAACTGGAAAGTAACTGATTATGTGGATGCAGAGGGAGGTTGAGTAAAGTGTAGGGGTAGAGTTAGGATACTTTAAATGTGGAGTAGGAGGGGATGGGTTGGAAGAGAGGATAGGGTAGGGCAGCAAAATCAGCCCATGTGTATTAAGGGTGAATGGAGCAAGATGCAACCACTGAATCAGCAATGTAACCATTTTTAGTATAAAAAAAATCAGTAAGCTTTGTCTATGGCATAAGGTAAGAAAGCTTCCAGAGATAGGTACTGGGGAGTGAAACATCTCATGCAGCCTGTGCTGTGCATTAGCTGGGGCTGATTTGGCCAGGTTGACAGAATGGGAGTAGTGATGGCTAAAAGGGATAAGAGAGGTTTGATTAACTCAGATGCTAGACACTGTTCTGGTAAATGTATTACTGTGTTTGATGAATTCAATTTACATTGAAAAAAGCAGATGGGAAAAGTTTATAGTGGTTTGTAAGTTGTTATTAGCTGTGAGTGTGTGAGAGCATGTGGAAGTCCCATCTTGTTTGACTGCCATACTGTGATACACTGCTCAGCTCTTTAAGGTAGATTTGCTCGAATATGGCCACCTTGTTGTAGAATTGCTCAAGCTTAGGAGACTTGGGTAGAGCTCAGGATGGTAAATATAAGAGAGACATAATGAAAGGTTGCTAGTAGATAAGCTGTTGCAGTTTTTATTCCTGCTGACTCTGTGAGGTAGGGCTTTATCCTGTAGATAGATCCTAATCTCTGGTGATTTTTTTTGGTTGCTTCCAGAATATGTTGGTCAGATTACAGGGGTTTGTCTATTGTAACACCTAACAGCTTAAAAAATGGCACACATTCAGTCTGACTCTTTCCCTTTGAACTAAGAGTGAAGAGTTGCTTATCTATAGCCCTTTGTTTTTGGGAGACCAGCATTAATTTGGTTTTCTTTGGGTTTAATAAGAGCTGAGAGTTGTCAAGCCAGTATTCAATAACTGAGAAAGCCTGAAGGGTTATGGCTGAGCAGACTAAGGTGAAATCAAAGTATTGTACAAAATAGTTAAGATTAGATGTGTGTAGATTGTTGATAAACAGGTTAAATAATTGTGGGCTGAGTATGGATCCCTGTGGGACACCCACTGAAATTCACAGGAAAAGGAAACATATTGCCATTTTACAGATTGCTGTCTTTTGAATAGGATTAGGATTTGAAAAGGATTAGGCCAAGAGCTGAATGTTTGTTTAGAAGTTTTTGATGATGCACTGAATTGAAAGCTTTTGATAAGTTGATGAAGACAGGGGAGATCAGGTTCTCTTATTTTTGCTTTGTTTATTAGACTGAAGAAATTTAGTAAGGCCGAGGTGGTGCTGTGGTGGGACCAAAAGCCATGTTGGGTCACACAAAAAAAGATTATCAATAATGTATTTTAGCAGTTGTACATGGGTCTATTTTTTTCTAGGGTTTTAGATAATAGGGACAATATGGCTGTGGGCCAATACTTTGATCCTCTGTTATGCAGAAGTATGCTATAAGATTTTTTTCTGCAGTTCAGGTACACAGTCTTGTTTGACAGAGTGGTTTGTAAGAAACGAGACTAGATAGTCAATCGCATCAGCAGCAGGTTTGAGATATTCTGGATATTCTGAAGGCAGTTGGTCTGCAAAGGTGTTTTTAGTTGTAGAGGAGGGTATAGGTTAGAGAATCATGTCAACTCACTGAAGGTAGTTATGGGGAGACACACTGCCACACCCCTGACTTATATATATATATATATATATATATATATATATATATATATATATATATATATATATATATATACTTTTTACACCTACCAGTAAATCTCCCCCAATAGACTTCACTATTACATCCAATAATAATACTCTTATATCCCAAGATCCTACTACCAAACTGCTAGGAATCACCATAGACAACAACCTTAACTTTGACACCCATATCAACAACACTCTGAAAACTACTAATAAAAAATAGGCTCTCTTTATAGGATCAAGCCCTTCCTAACTCCTGCAACCAGAATAACTATTGCCCACACCCATCTAATCTCCACTCTTTTTTATGCCTCACCCATATTTACTAATCTGTCAAAAAATAACCTTAAGAAACTAGAAAACTCCTACAATAGTATAGCCAGATTTACCACAGGTAACCCTTACAGAACACACCACTGTATTAATCTAAAGCAACTAGGGTGGCTTGAATTACAGCAGCAACTGAATTTCAGTCAACTTGCCATCGCCCATAAAATACTTTATCAATTAGCCAAGACACCCATCCTATCTAACCTTATTCAGCCCTACTATAACCTGAAGTCCCTAAGATCTTCACAAAAACTTTTTATAAATATCAACAAATCAAACAATAGAGCTGGAGACACTGTCGGAAAAACCTGGAATCTACTTCCCTCCAAACTTTCTACACTTCCCTCTACTACTCTGTTCAAAAATAAACTTAAGCTCTATCTCAAAACACATTGGATGTGCCCCTGTACTAAAC
Source organism: Protopterus annectens (assembly GCF_019279795.1). NCBI lineage: Eukaryota > Metazoa > Chordata > Ceratodontiformes > Protopteridae > Protopterus > Protopterus annectens. Next base: position 821,907,861 of record NC_056750.1, on the reverse strand, counting down.
CTGACTGACCACCATGCTCTTGTTACTTGATGCAACTTTACCTTCTCATCTCTGCAACTATTTCATCTTAACAGCCTCTATTCTACCTCTCCATATTTTTCTTACTTATTCTCAAAAGGTGGCATATTGTTCTACTAGATTTATTACTCAACTGCTACATCATATTACCTTCTTTTTTATCTTCCTTTTATCTACACTTATACTTTACTTTTTAGCTTTTAATCTTTTGAACATTAAATTGTAACTTCATTAGTAATTGTACTAAGCCTAGTTAGATATATTCATTTTTTTTCTATTATACTTTATAAATGTGTGACCACATCAATAAAATTTTCTTTTTTTTTTGCAATTTAAATATATACTGCTGTATATGTGAACTTCATCTGTACTGAATGGAGTTTATCTCCCCGGACCTCTACTGAAAATGGTCATATATCCAGCTAGACTAGCACGGTCAACAAATGTAAAATAAAATAAAATAAATAAATAAAATAAATATATATATCAACTCCAAGGCTGCACAACAATGGAAAAACACATAAACTCCACTGCCTGCGAAGTTCGTTTTAGTCAACAGCCTTTAAACATTTTACTTTCATTGAAACCAGCTGCGCCAAGTTAATACATTTACATGGTTTTGAAAAAGAAAGTGGTAAGATGGTTATTGTATTGATACGAGATGGTGAGTGGGCCACTGTCGACATTTTTAAACAATGATGTTACAGCTTGGATAAAATAGTTTTTGAAATAAGGGGTATAGTTCCCTTTTATGGAGAGATTGCAGGGGCGGCTTCAGAGGTGCAACAACAAAAATGTTTGCCACTGAGCATCATATACCATGTCAGTGGCTATAGCTTCAGTTTGGGATCATATGTTTAACATCATATACCGTGTTTGTGGCTATAGCTTCAGTTTGGGATCATATGTTTAACATCATATACCGTGTCTGTGGCTATAGCTTCAGTTTGGGATCATATATTTAACATCATATACCGTGTCTGTGGCTATAGCTTCAGTTTGGGATCATATGTTGAACATCATATACCGTGTCTGTGGCTATAGCTTCAGTTTGGGATCATATGTTTAACATCATATAACGTGTTTGTGGCTATAGCTTCAGTTTGGGATCATATGTTTAACATCATATACCGTGTTTGTGGCTATAGCTTCAGTTTGGGATCATATGTTTAACGTCATGTAATATGTTTGTGGCTATAGCTTCAGTTTGGGATCATATGTTTAACATCATATACCGTGTCTGTGGCTATAGCTTCAGTTTGGGATCATATGTTTAACATCATATACCGTGTCTGTGGCTATAGCTTCAGTTTGGGATCATATGTTTAACATCATATAACGTGTTTGTGGCTATAGCTTCAGTTTGGGATCATATGTTTAACATCATATACCGTGTTTGTGGCTATAGCTTCAGTTTGGGATCATATGTTTAACGTCATGTAATATGTTTGTGGCTATAGCTTCAGTTTGGGATCATATGTTTAACATCATATACCGTGTCTGTGGCTATAGCTTCAGTTTGGGATCATATGTTTAACATCATATACCATGTTTGTGGCTATAGCTTCAGTTTGGGATCATATGTTTAACATCATATACCGTGCCTGTGGCTATAGCTTCAGTTTTGCATCACATGTTTAACATCATATACTATGTTTGTGGCTATAGCTTCAGTTTTGGATCATATGTTTAACATCATATACCGTGTTTGTGGCTATAGCTTTAGTTTGGGATCATATGTTTAACATCATATACCGTGTCTGTGGCTATAGCTTCAGTTTGGGATCATATGTTTAACATCATATACCGTGTCTGTGGCTATAGCTTCAGTTTGGGATCATATGTTTAGCATCATATACCGTGTTTGTGGCTATAGCTTCAGTTTGGAATCATATGTTTAACATCATATACCGTGTTTGTGGCTATAGCTTTAGTTTGGGATCATATGTTTAACATCATATACCGTGTTTGTGGCTATAGCTTCAGTTTGGGATCATATGTTTAACATCATATACCGTGTTTGTGGCAATAGCTTCAGTTTGAGATCATATGTTTAACATCATATACCGTGTTTGTGGCTATAGCTTCAGTTTGGGATCATATGTTTAACATCATATACCGTGTTTGTGGCTATAGCTTCAGTTTGGGATCATATGTTTAACATCATATACCGTGTTTGTGGCTATATCTTCAGTTTGGGATCATATGTTTAACATCATATACCGTGTCTGTGGCTATAGCTTCAGTTTGGGATCATATGTTTAACATCATACACCGTGTTTGTGGCTATAGCTTCAGTTTGGGATCATAACATAGTTGTGTTAATGTAGCTGAAGCAAGTGTTCAGGCAGGCATAGTGTCAAGCAGTCTAAGCAGCTGAAAATATTCCCATGAATATTGTGTACAGGAGTGTTAATTCATAACAGACGTGTCCATCCAGAATTCATCATGGCTATTTAACATGTTAAATGTTTGCATACTATGGCCTCCCCACCATCCAATGGTGTGCATGAAGCAGCCAACAAGATATGGCCTTGTCTGTGTATACTGACCAATTAGAGGAAATCCTCAGCTTTCTGAAATAAAGCAAACATTGCAGAGATAGGCTAACATGGCACTTTTCCTGTATTTTATGGAAATGTTTTTAATTATTGTGCAATGCACGAAAGCCTTAAAACAAGACAAGATCTCTTTGTTAATTTCTTTATACTAAGTAGCTGGCAACTAGTCCTTTAGGAGCATAGCCACTGCAATTTTCAATACATTATTCCCTTGTGAAGAAGGACCTGTGCCGACAACCCTGGTGTGAATTTACAGATCTACATCCACACGTCAAAGTTGGCTGTAAAGACAAGAAGCTACTTCGTTTGAGATGGCATTGGAACTTATTACATAGAAGGGATTCACTGGCATAGATATTCAGCCTGATAATCAGTTCTGTTAATATTCTGATGTGGATTTAGCTCCCTGCAGTGGGTATTGATGGTTGTTACGACACGCAGCAATGATTATTCATCATCTTGTTTAGTAGCGTGAAGAATCTCAACAGACACCAGAATCAGAAGTAAAACAGCAAACCTTTATAATGCACAAAATGGTAGTACAGCAAAAAGGTAGTTAATAGCTTCATTACGCATCACAAACTCTACACCAGACTCAGTGCATTATGGGACTGCTTAATTTCTGAAGACAGAACGATATATTTTATCCACAGCACGTACGGGTATAAAGTTGTACACTCTTTTCAATCAGACTGGTATTGCCAAATTTTTGAATATGTAAAATGTCTAACAGGTCTGGGGCCTTTGTTACCTTATAGGCCAAACCAAGGTGTCTGTGTAAGAGTGTGTAGGCGCTCGCAGTGATAGAGCTTTTTAATGCGCTGTGTAGCTTAAAGAGCTCATACCTAAGATTTGTTTTGCATAGGAATCATTGAGGTGTCTCAAAGTTGTGAGAGATATTTGGGCAGGTACATGCCAAAGGAAGCATTATATTTTACTGTGAGTCAGACTAGAGGAGGGCAATGACTTTAGATCTGGAGGACATACCTTTAATGATTAGCTTACTAGGAAAAACAATTCCTAATGATAGCAGCTACCTGGTGGTCAAAGCAGAGTTCATTGCTCACAAATGTGTCAATGACAGTGTCATCTTTGAGGGGACAGAGTCTATACAGTAGATACAGGGGTCTTTACACTTAAAAAATAAAATAATACCACAGTTTTTTTTTTATTTAGTCCATGGTCTTCTTGCCATTAATTAGTACAGGCTAGACCCTCCTGCATAATGTCAGTATTTGTTGAAGAGTTAATGATCAGACTGACCTTCCAGTCATTTTTAAGCTTTGTAAGCCGGAGATAATTAGTATCCATTTCAGCATTAGCGAAGTAAATGCTGAAGAGGAGTGAGCCCAGTATGGAACCTCTGGAACTGCCTCTGAGAGGAGAGTGTGCTACCAGCTGTGACTGTATGACTTCTGCCTATAAGCCAGTCAGCTATCCAGTAGATTACACAGGTGTTACTATAGCAATGATAAAAGCCAGGTCCAGGTATGCATCTGATACCACCTGTTCATTATCTGGTGCTTTAGTTACTTTCTCAAAGAATTCCACCAGATTTCGTTGACAGGGCAACACTTTTACAAAGCCATATTGGTTCATGGTGATAGATTGTACGTTGCCTATGTCTTTAATTACAGGTTTCATGATAACATGTTCCATTACATACAATACTGCTGAGGCTAATTGGTCTATTGTTTTCAGTGTCAGTGGTAGGGCCACCTTTATGTAGTGGTACCACTATGGACATTCTCTAAACTTCAGGCATGTTTCCACTGGACAGGATAAGACTGAATAGGTTTTAAAAAAGGAATCTGCAAAACTGTGTTGGAAACTCATTAGGAGGCAGCCTGATATGTCATCAGATCCATAAAGTTCATATTTTTGGTTTTAGACAGGGTACTTAGAACTTTTTTGGATGAACTGTCAGAGGAAAGTAGAGGCTAAGTAATAAGGGGGTAAGAAGAGAGATGACAATGGGGAGAAGCTGAAAATAAGTTTGTCAGTGATTAAGCTGGTTATGTTCTCAGCATTATAACATGTAGTGCTGATACAGATCAGCTCCATGTATTGTAAGGTGTTTATGTCCGATATTGCTAACATGGTTAAAGAATGCCTTATTGTTGTCTTTGGAGGTGGAGGTAATAATTGACTCATGACTGGCTTTACAAGTTTTGGTGTTACACCTCAGCTGTTTGCAGATCTTTTTGATCCCACATGGAATTATGGGATCTGAGTTTATTCTTTAGAGTGAGAAGTTTTATTTTATTGCAGAGCTTGTTTAATCTTCTGTGGTGTAAACCTAGTTGTTGTCTTTTGGCTTATCCCGGTTAGGGGTCGCCACAGCGGAACTCCTGTCCGCTAATGTTTGGTGGTGGATTTTTACATGCCGAGTTACCAGCCCTGACACACAACCTTCAACGAAGGTACGCCCATTCACGCATGCCTCCACACAGAAGACGCTCTAGCTGAGAATCGAATGGGACAATGTCTTGCTGTGAGGCGACAACGCTCTTAAATTTGCCGTCCTATCTGTGTTAGTTTGGCACAGAAGCTTCAATACAGGCATTAAGATAAGAATAGCAGGCAACTGGACAGGTGTCTGCTTTTGTTATGGGATTCCTGAGGGAAAGGGGAGATTTTGATATATTTTTATTTTTTTGACAAAAGTGCTAGTTGATTTGCCATAGAATAATCACTAAATATAGTGGGGTTTGGTACACTCTTAGGTTGGGCTAAGAAGAAATTTGGAGCTCAGATTTGATCATAGAAGGGAATACTTTAGATGTTAAGCAGATTGGTGCTATGGTACTGAGGACCAGGTTAAATAGATTAGTTTTCCTAGTAGGAGAGGGTACCAAATTGTGGAGGAAGTTGGCATTACCATAGTTAAATCCAAGGAACCTTTGTGCCGTTTTAAGCTGAGCCAATTACCCCATGTGAGAATCAAACTCTGCACCTTGTGTCTGTAAGGTAAACACCTTAACCATTATGCCAACCTCCCACCCCTCCCACCCATTTGTAGTCATGTAGCTGGCAAATATTTGATCATTTTTCTTGCCTATTACGTTAGGATGTCTAGGAGACCAAGGTCATTATATTACTGGATTTACTGCAAGGTTCTGAGATAACAGATAATTTGGGATATGCTCTCTTGAGATATGCCCACTTTCTTGCCTGGGAGTCTAAATGACAGTGATAGTGATATACACTAACCTCAGGTATATTAAAAGTGTTTTCATTGCACTGGAACCAGGTTTCTGTAATAATATAGCTGTGTATGTGCTCAAGGGTGCAGAATTCCTCAGGGTCATTGTGGCAAATTTATACAGGCCTGATTTGAACTTACTAGGCTGAAAGTTCAAAGGAAATGACTGTGCCTAAAAATAACACTATGGGGTAGAATGCGTGTTTGTGATTGTAGGGAAGCCTCAAGGTTACAGATGTTGGCCATCCCTGGTGAAGCATGTGGGACTATCGACTATCTGGTTGTGAGGTGACACACACAATGGCATTGGATTCCTTATGAATGACACCATATACTGAGATAACTGCTTAAATCGATTGTTTTCTGTTTGCATTTGGCATTATTCATGAGGGTGGCAAGCTGCCGCTCATGGCCAGATGCTTCTAAGACTCAGTTAAAGAAACAGTGTGCTTAGCTATGCCTCACTCCATTTCCCACAGGGTGCAGAATACAAAATCTTTCATTCCAATGTGGGCAATGACTAGGTAGCAAATATACTTTGGATGAAGGGATATACGGGATCTAGTTATATCATGAATTCTAATACCTAAAGATAGCTGTCAATTTATCTTTGCTCAGCCTGGTTAACAACCAGGGTGGGGACAGAGAAGAGGGTTTTGGTGATGGAAGTTGAATAGATGATTAATATTCTTAACATGATAGAAAGGGAAAAAAACAAATTTTGCAAAAACAGTCTTTAGGCCAAAGTTATAGTAAGACACAGGAGGAGGTGACTTAGGTAGTCATCGGGGGGGGGGGGGATTGAAGCATACTGTGGTGCATGTAGGTATAATTGGTCTTTTAGAGGTTACAACTGGGAGTTTGCACAAAGATGTCAGGAAATTGTGGTGGAGACAGGTGTCTCAGAAGTGTCACCTGACCTGGCAGCCAACACACACAGAGGAGACAAGGGATTAAGGAGCATAATAAGCATCTGTGGCAGTGGATAAAGAAGAAGAAGAAAAGCTTGAGATTTGGAAGAGGATGGGACAAACCTGGCAGAGTGATCAGATCTGTGACAGAAACAGGCTGCATCTTATCCTGGAATAGACAGCATGGAGAGAGGTAATCGGCAGAAGACAAAAAAACAAAATGAAGCAGAACATGTTAGAGGAGCAAACAAGAAGTCTGCACAGCATTATACTGTTCTCCACGAATTCTGAGGAGAAAGATGAGGGAGTGAAGGGTTTCCCCAAAGGAAAGGTCCTCTGGAGGGGAGGCAGAAGGGATGGATTCCTCTGCATCTGAATCCTCATAAGCAGTTAAGGGATGCTGTTCCTCTTCAAAAATTGAATAGTCAGATTCCTCAGAATCCTGTTCTGTCATAATTTCTGGAGAAGGGTGCCTTTTCCTTTTAGAAGAAGTGGTCTGACCACCTCAGATAAGGGAGATGAGATCCTCTGCCATTTTAAGCATTTGTGCTTGGGGTGGTGGATCAGTAGCAAGATGGTGGCTAGAAACAGATTTCCTAGGAGTGGCCTGGCTACTAGGCCCGAGAGAATCCATTGGTCTGAGAGAAACGGTAGTCGGATGCGAAGACGTCGTTTTTTGTCTAGAATTGATATTGTGAAAGGCCTCCTCAGAAGCCTGCTTCGTGGCTCCGGACCCAACCAAGGCAGAGACAGCCAAAGGCTTGGAAGACAAAGAAGATTTCTGCGGAATACCAGACTCTGAAAGTGTCTCAGTAGAGACCTATATAGATATCAAATCGAGCATCAGGGGCTGCGAAAGCACCTCACTGAATTCCGGAGAATTGACGACCTGCTTAGTGGTAGTGTTGTTGGAAGGCTTAGCTTTGTGTGGTCTGTCTCTATCTTTATCTTTACGTTTTTTCGGAATGTCCACAGATTGTTGGCTGACAGATGCCATATCAGAATGTGAAGACGGAACACGAAAATAACTGTCTACAAAAAGAGCTCTACAGCAAATAGTTCTCGCATTAAAGAGAACTGGCAATGGGGGACATCATGGTCTGGGTCTAAACAAGTGACGCACAGTAAGAATGGAATTCTCGATGTGGGATCTGCTTTCCACAGGCGAGACAATTGTTAAGTTTTTCAGACATTGGTTAGTGCAAGAAAAAAGGTTCCCCAATGGGGCAATTAGCTTTAGATGTTTTCACCTGAAATTCAACTTCTGGTAGCAACCAACCAGCACTCATGCAAACTGCTTCTTCTACGGACTCCACGGCAAGAAAGACTGATGTAATGATGTCAGCTGCCTTGCTTTATAGCACTGATGACCTGACATCAGACTACAGGTGACGGCAGCCAATGCAAAAAAAATTGACTCTGGTATTCGGGCCGTTCAAGGGCTACCACAGCAGGGATACCCACAGGTAATGATTGCAACAGTGAAATACGATTAACATCCAAAGTTTCACTTTCATTTGTGTTCTTGATAATCTCCATTGCACATTTAAGATTCAACTTCCTACTAAACAATTTCAAATCCAAAAGCCTTCCTTGATGGAGCAGAACTGATGCTTTTTGTATAATGTCTAACTGTAATTTAGAAAAAGTTTCGGGAATGACAGACTAGGATATGAGGATTTTCAGAGCAACAGGAATAAAGATGGAGAGGCCATTCTTGACTTTTGTCTGGCAAATGGCTTGATGGAGACCAACACATGATTCAGTAAGACAGACAATCACACGATCACATACAAGAGTGGCCAACATGCAACTCAGATAGACTTCCTCCTAGTATGAAAACTGTATTGGGGTGTAATCAGTGATTGCAAAATCATCCCAAATTAAATAGTTGTCCCACATCATAAAACACTGGCTGTCACAATCAGCTTCTACCATTGGTCAGAGAAGGCTCTAACATCAACAGACACTAGGCTGAAGACCTGGAAGTTGTCTGAAGAGAAAGTACAAGAGTTCAAGGAATTACTCAGGGCTGTAGTATCTCAGGAAGAAGAGGAAATAGGTGGAGTTGAAGAAGAATGGCAGTGCCTCAAAACGGCAAGTACGAGGACTATAGAGCAGATATTTGGCAAAGCAAGGTATGGAAACAGGGTACATTGGGAAAGTTGGTGCTGGAATGTGAAGTCCAGGAAGTTATCGAAAGGACTGCAGGAAATAGTAGGAGATAGAAGAAATGGACCAGGCTAAAAAGGAATACTGGTTGGCTAATAAAGAGGCTAACAGACGAGTTGCAATAGCAGAGACCAAGGCATCAATTCAGAGGCACTATACCAGCTCCTAGAAAGTGACTCAGTAGATGGCACAAAGAAGCTCAAGTTGAAAGGCAAAAAACAAAGATTAAGAAGATAGTCAGACACCCTTGATGAGAGATGCCAGCAGCAACATGCTCACCATTCCACAGGACATCAAATGCAGATGGAAGGAGTACTTCCAGAAGCTTCTAAATGAAGAAAACCTCATAGACACTGTACTGCCCAGATACAACCTTTGATGAAAGAAGAAGAGGAGGCCACCCTAGAAAACATAAGAACAGCACTAAGGAAGATGAAGTCAGGGAAAGCAGCAAGCACAGTTGAAGACATAGCAGATATGATCAAGATGTTGGGTAAAATAAGGGATAAATGGCACCTGAGAGTACTCAAAGCAGTATAGAGAGAAAGGCGTATCCCAAATGACTGAAAAATAAGCATACTAGTGTCAATGTCGAAGAAGAAAGGGGACATTCATAACTGTGGGGAGTACAGAGACAGCAAACTCCCATCAAACTGCATGAAAGTTCTGGAGAGGGTGACTGATAAACAAGTACACAGCATAGTAGAAAGTAAGACAGGAGATGAGCAGCTTTGGATTCAGATCAGGATGCAGCACAGCCAACCCAATGTTTGCAGTGAGAGAGACAGTTGAGAAGAAGCAAGAGATGAGGAAAGAGTCCAACTGGGCATTCCCAGACTTGGAGAAAGCATAGGACAAAGTTCCCAGAAAGCTGATTTGAGCAGTTCTGCAGTGGTCAGAAGTCCCAGAAAGATTTGTATAATTATTGCCGGCTACAAGGTACATAAAGGAAGGACATAATGAAATAAGGAAAGGTGGTGTGCCCCAGTCACTATAATCCATATGAGCAGTGTTCACACACTATGAACACAGACGGGTTCAAAGTGGGATTTGGGTGTACATCAGGTTTCACCTCTGAGCCCACTGCTATTCATACTGATGTTGGACTACATTAGCAAACAGGTCAGAGGGGACAGATCAACAAAGTCGTTGTATGCAGCCAATGTGACATTACAGACATGCTCTAAACAAGAACTTCAGCAAAGGATAGGGACTGGAATGCAAAAATGAAGACACATGAGATGTGTAATGGCAGCAAATGGGAAAAATCAGGAGAAACTTGGGAATTTTAGGATAGAAGAGAAATGTAATAGAACAGGTTAACAGCTTCAAGAATCTGGGAGGGTTGGCTGAGGAGAGGGGCAGTCTGAATAAGAAAGTCACAACTAGAATCAGAAGGGCTACAGCCAACTGGTACAGAGTGTTAGGGGTAGTGTATGACAGAAGAATGTCAAAAAAGCTGAATGGACAGTGGTGCAACCAGTACTACAGAATGGTACACAAATCTGGGCAGTAAAGGCAGAGCATTTGAGAAAACTAGAGGTGATAGAGATGAACTTCCTCATATGAATGGTAGAATGCCACAATATGGGACAGATGAAGAAATGACAACATCAGAACATAAGCTAAAGTAGCTCTAATTGCAGACAAAGTCAAACAGAACAGATTACAGTGATCTGGGCACATGTGCAGAAAAGCAGAAGATCTAGTGAGAAAGTGTTGGGCGAGACTGGAAGATGAGAGCATCCAGCAGAAGGATGGATTGATTGTATAAGAGAAGATTTGTGATAGTTGGGCTTGACTGTCAAAGAAGGTAACAGAGAGGCATTGAGTTGAGACAGAGATGGTAATAGCTGATGCAACACTTTTCCCAGTCTTCTTAAAGGAGGGCCATTCATTCCTGGCAAAAAAAAACATGATCACTGTCGAGCTGCTCCTCTTTCATATCACAAACATTGTCTGCATTAATATTCTCATTTACATCGCTCTTTTGTCTTCTTTTACCCAGCTGCCAAAAAAAGAAGAGAAGGCTGTTCCATCTTCATAAACCATCTTGTCTCTTTTATTTCCATTAACTTACTGTATTTATGATTTCATGTTGTTACTATTTAAATCATTTGTCATTTTGTTCTGCATAACCATTAAAGTATATGTATTTTTTAATATTACTTTCAAAATTGTTGATGTCTTTATTAAGTTCTCATATTTCAGTTTTGTTCTGCCTCAACAAAATAGAAATAAATTACACAGCAGACATCCTGAACAGCTGACATATTTCTAAGTACATTTCACCTCCTCAACAGCACAATTTTGGAACTTGGCCACTCTCAGTCCCTTCGGAGCTCCCTTGCTTTTAATACGTTCACAAAAACAAGTTGTCTAATATTACTGACTTAAAAAGACACTACTTTTTTCTTCCTTTTATAATACTGCCTTGATATTTTCATTTCTATGGGACAACATCATCTCTAGTTAATGTAGTTTGAAAAGGTTTCTCTGGGGGAACTAATACTTTACTAATATCTTGGCACTTATCTGAGCTCTACACATGTTCAATCAAAACTACCATTTTTCTGGGCCACTAAAAAGTTCCATGGATGTTGGCATTTGGAATCCATCCACAACACCTTCAGCACCTTTCTCAACCTTGGTAACGGGGGGGGGGGGGGGTTCTGTCCATTGTTTTGTAGTCACTCCACACTTGCACACATAGTTTTATCCAGGTTGGAAATCATTGAATAATGGCTTGTTTCAAATTAATTAGTGCTGTACAAAAGTAATTTGGCACTGTACACAACGTCCATTGACTACATTTATTGTAAAAAAAAAAAAAAACCTCCAGGACTAAAACAAGAAACATGACTGGTCCAAGAACCAAAAACAAGTAAAAAAAAAAATCAAACACTTTGAACAAATGGACATTAACTTATGATGGTCTCTTTAAGCTTTACTATTCAAGACTTTTTCCAAAAGTAGCCATTGTAATTCACACTCCCTTATATCAAAATCCCTAGCCATGTGATAACAATTTATCAATAAACATGCTTATTTACAACAGAACAGATAACTTAAAATTCGTTAAAATCATACATTTTTAAAGGTGTTTTTAAATTCAAAATACATTTTATGTTGATGCTTTCATTTAACCCAAATGGTTTATTGACATGAAAAACATTTGCTAATGTATTTCCCTACATTCAATAAAACTTTCAAAGTCACCACTACTTTCCCCTCAGCCAACCTTTTCTATTACAGAAAAAAAACAATTTTAAAATTTCTACAAGCAATTCTATGTTTCAATTATGAATTGACCATACTGTTCATAGGTAGCTACAAGGCAAGCAGCCCAGGAGACCATTAAGGAGGGTAGCCCAAATTCCCTATTACTGTAATGCAGTGTTTGGTTTAATGACTTGCTCGAGGTGATACAGGTAAACAAATAAAGATGGAACAACGCATAGCATAGAAAGGAAATTCACCCCAGGGATCATGTCAGTCGCCCTGCTAGACATGGGTCCAGGAAAGTAAATAATGTGGGCAGAAATAGCCAGGGAATTGTTATGGCTAGGCTTGTATAGGCCCTAGGGCTGATAGCCTAGTACCAACCTATGAACCTATGAACCTATGAACCTATGAACCTATGAACCTATGTACACTGAGAACAGGAAGCAGCTCATTAACAAGTCACAGCTTTAATCCTGTACACTAACTACTGAATGCTATGAGCTTGCACCTGATAATTTATTATGTTTACAGTGGTCTAGTTACTCAGCTATGTTATGCCATGCAACCTGTCACATCCGTTGGTGGTCTAATACTGTTACACTCTCATCGCTTCCCTTCATTAGTTCTCATTCTGTTCTGACATCCACTTGCTTGAGATCATTTCAAGCTGTTTACCTCCATTTCATAAGGCGCACAGTTGTATGTGTCCCTATGTAGTGAGAGATCTAAGGGAATTCTATAAATTATATAGGGTATGTTGTTTGGGGTTTACTGAAAATCAGTCATATGCAATTTCATAGAAGTTTATGAACAGTGTCCAGTCTCTAATTTTTTCCACAGGATTTCGTTAATTGTGCCATAGTTAGTTATGCAAACCAGGTTTGAAGATCTTACATCAAAATGCTACTGAATCTTGATGGATGTTCACATTTTTGTTCCTGTTTATAAATTCACTTAGAAATTGTGCATGCTTATTCTCTGTGCAATAACTGGTCAAACAGCAGGCAATATTTCTGATTTTACAGCATGTAGTATATTTAGGCAGTGCACATGTTCATTTGTTGAGCTGGATGACATGCTGTAGTCTTACAATATGGTTACTAAGAATCTGTGGGTCTCTCAGATAAAAGGTAGAAGAATGTGTGAAAAGGAGAGGCCGTATTCAATATGGGTGTGGGTGATGTTTCTACTTATTTCATCTGCTAGTGGGATAAGCAAATGTGAGATTTTTGTAACAGTTTCAAAGAATGGTTGATTTTGTTTTTAAGGTGGGTAATACAGGGGATAGACAGAGGTAAATGTTCAAATAGCTGCATAGGTATTTTTGTAAAGAAAAATGGTCAGTGCTATTTTGGTAAGTACAAAAGGAGAAAGGGGTTGTGATTGAGGTTGGTCTAGTACTGGCAATAAAGATCATGCCTTTGGTTTTATTCCAGGTGAAAGTACTTCCTCAGGGCTGAAACGATGTATGAAAAAAACTGATGTCTTTAGAAGGTCAGTTCGTAAGACACTGATGGTCACATAAGATCAAAAGATGGCCAAAGTATTACCTTAAATGACAGAAGTGGACAAATGTAAGTCACTGGGGGGGGGGGGGTGATGAAGACAGAAACGAGAAGTGGACTGACTTTGGGTCTATATTATGTTGTTGAAAGGGCTATCCATTGAATGCCCTTTCATCGACACGTAAACACCGAACTACCAAAACTTCAAACAGCCACATAAGCAAATTTTTTCCCAGGAGAAAAAAATTTCTTAGTCATCGACAAAGAAAACAAACTGTCACACCCTACAAAGTGGAGGGCTTTGACCCTTACACCACCCCAATGTGGGGGGCTGTGCCCCCACACCCTCCCTAACTAAATATATCAACTCCGAGATCACACTACAGTGGAGAAAAGGGCATATTTCTGATGATGGCCAAGTGATTTTTTTTCCCTCTGGGAAAAAACTCGCTTATGTGTCCATCCAAAGTTTTGTTAGTTCAGTGTTTACGTGTTGATGAATGGGTGTTCGATGAACATCCATTTCGACAATGTAAAGAAAACCCCTGAGTTCTGATCCCTTCAGTACTCCAGTAAGGGCAGGTGCTTTGGAAGAGATGCTAGATTTGTTTATGACAACAAAAGATTGAGTTGAAAGATTAGTGCTGGAAGTTCTGAGCAGAGAGGAACTAGATGAGGTAGAGTGTTTGCTTGACTAAACTGAAGGCTTTCATGAACCCTACAAAGAGGGCAGCTCTCAGGTATGTGGAGTCCATGTATGTGAGTACAGAGTTTGATAGGGTTTAGAGCTTTGTGAATGTCTTTCTGCCAGGGTTAAACCACATTAGTTTCTAGTGAGGATGTTGCATTTGAGAAACTAATCAAGAGGTTGGTTATATACAACTATTTCCAATATGCTTGGTGAAGAAAGGGAGAAAACAGATAGGCCTAAACTTAAAAGTTTAATCTTGTTTAAGTGACTTTGCTTTTAGTAACACTATAATAATGGTGTAAAAAAAGTTAACTTGGAGAATGAAGAGTCTTTACAATGTATCAATAAATGTGTTAAAAGATTCAGCTCCAGAGTTCCCATATTTGAAAGGGCACTCTAGGAATCTGTAAACTTATTTAAGAGAGATGTTTTTCTTTGGGGGAAGGGTAAATGGCAGGAGTCAGAAGAACAGGGGAGCACAGGGCAGAAGTAAGTAGAAACAAGGATTGATGAAGTGATGAATTCAGTTTTGAAGTTTTCATAGACAATTTAAAGTTAGTAGGAAAACTTTTATAACTGATAAAATTTGTTGAATTCATTCTAGAACTTTCTGGGATTTTTGAATAGTAGTTCTTATTTATCAATGTAATAATTGGCCTATTCTGTTCTAATGTTGTTTGCATAATGATTTCTGGTTGAAATATATAATGATTGAGAAACAGCATAATTTTTTTTTACTTTGGTGGCCTTTTCCATGACTCTTTCCAGGCCAATCATCTTGTTAATTCCCCTTAACTTTGGAGAGGGTCAACCAGCAAGAGTTATCATTAGGAGAGCCATTGGGGTAGTTTACGTTTTTTCTTATTTTCTCTCCAACCCTGACTACTTTCATTTGGCTAGGTGCTATGAAGGGACAATGGGGCATCCATGGAGAAAATCCCCCCACTTCTACAAGGAGTGTTCCCTTCAAGAGGCTTCTCCTCCCCTCAGAGCATGAATGGTTGTTTCTCCAGTATTCATCAGGGAGGCCTCACCCCCTTAAGAGAAAGAGAGAGAGAGGCAAGCAGGTCATGCCCTTTCACTCCCCCTGCCCTCGCAAGGATCCTCTAGAAACAGGGCCATTGATCGAACCTTGGTCACCAGACACACATTAAGGGCTCTGTCCCTCTCTGTCATGGAGCCACACTAGGCTGTAATTGTCTTTTCTGGAGAACAAAGGCTTTATCCCTGTCTTTCTCCAGCTTAATGATGTCTTTGGACATCCACAGAGGCTTTCTTTCTTGCAACATTCAATGGGAAGGAAAGATTTCACTCGTAGTATGAGTAGAACAATAGTTAAAAAGGAGTGGGCAGAATCAGGGACTATGATAAGTAAAAACAGGACCAGCTTAATGCTGAAAACTACATCTGGAAAGTGTAGATTTGGTTAAAAGGCCTGTTTCTGATAGAAATAAGGAGCAGTGTTATGTAGTGTTAAGTTTTTCATTAACCAGAACATGATGGGGCACCAATCACTAAGGTGATATGGGTGTATAATTAAGAGTGTGACTTTTTTATTTGTAATAGCCACATTGAGGAATAAACAGTAATGGGATGGATCTACTGGAATCTCAGTCTAAGAGAAATAGAGCAAAGAGTGTGAAAGTTTGAAGGACTCCTTGCCTGTAGCATGAGTGAAGCCAGTTACTGAAGTTTACTATATCCTTCTAGTTAGATAAATTAACTTTGTTTGCAGAAAAATATTTAGTCATTTGATTCATCATATGAAATTTGTTATTATCGTGTCTTTTTTAAATGCTTTTACTTTTGTAAAACTGTACCATTAGATGTTATGAGAAGCAGTAAAACTATATTAGTTCTGCACAGTGCTTAGGTCTACCTATTTAAATATAACCTTAACTAACAGAGAAGGAGAGCAGAAAGTTAATATCTGATTTGATGTCTTGTTTGACTTCTCACCTTATACTTCTCCCAATGGAAGAGATGACAGGAGTTATTTGAAAGAGATAAGCAGGTTGAACATTTTTCCCATAACTGTAAATAATTGCTACAGACACTTTCTGGCATAGGACACCAATGACTCAAGGTTTTTGCCACTGATGAGGATAGTGATGTACCACTGATGAGAATAGTGATGTACCACTGATGAGGATAGTGATGTACCATTAATGAGGATAGTGATGTACCACTGATGAGGATAGTGATGTACCACTGATGAGGATAGTGATGTACCACTGATTAGGATAGTGATGTACCACTGATGAGGATAGTGATGTACCACTGATGAGAATAGTGATGTACCACTGATGAGGATAGTGATGTACCATTAATGAGGATAGTGATGTACCACTGATGAGGATAGTGATGTACCACTAATTAGGATAGTGATGTATCACTGATGAGGACAGTGATGTACCACTGATGAGGATAGTGATGTACCACTGATGAGGATAGTGATGTACCTTTTAATTTTTTCTTCTTGTTTCCTAGCATGTTGCTTTAAGAAGAGATGGTCTTCATGGAGCCGCAGGAAGCAGTCTTCAAGATCCTCTCGGCTGACTCGTCTTACACGATACCTGGTTTGGTGACTAGCAGCTAATGGGTAAATAATACAATTGTTAACATTGCAAATTCAATTTCAGACATGGACATGTCATTCAAACAAGGCTGAAATATACACATATTTACATAAAGACATCTCTGTTCCCAAACAAAAACACGATTACATTTTGCATAAAGCCAAAACAAGAAAGCACAAAAAGGAAAAAAAGGTGAAAAAAAACAAAGGTATTCACTGTTCTATCCTTGGTGTATAAACACTTTTGATAAGAGCTTAGCTGTCACAGCAGATTAATAGATAAGATCGTAATAACAGCATGGAAATGCCACAGTCACCGATTATGTCTATGGCATCCATGTGGTCTTTATCAGTCAGCTCCATCTCACCATAAAAGCTTACACTAACTGGGGTCCAAATGGAGAGATGATAAAATCGGCAAGGCATGGAAAGTAATATTGTTATTGAACTTAATTCATCCTCAAGTCTTAGTGAGTACCTTTATTGGGTGGACTCACGAAGATGACACTGATATATACGCTGTATTTTATATGGCATATATCATGGACTGAGATAGGTTAAAAAATAGAAAAGACGGCTGGGTAAACACGTCCTAGCCCAAAAATATGCCTACTCCTGGTATGCGCTCTGGTGGTAGGACTGAAAATAAATGACAGTATATAATCATCAAGACATGGAAATACTCTTCCACTGGGGTTAGGCCATGCATGGGGTGGGGGGTGGGCATTCTGTTGTAGAAGGAAGTAGTGGTTCACAAAAACACAAAAGGTGACAGGCTTAAAAAGATCCATAAAGATGGTACAGTGGACTATTGAGAATAATGAATAAACTGTGTACTAATACTAATATGCAAGCAGCCTAGAATATCCAAATAGAAGACATTCAAAAACATTAAGAGACAAATTAGAGGAAAGAAAAATACCTAAACAAGAAAAAATGTCAAAAGCTTCAAAAGCAAAATTTGTGTTCATTAATACAACATATGCTACCAATACATGTAACTCCATATGAATTGCAGGAGGAGTCAGTTCTGGGCACAATGTGGGTGCTGAGTAGAGCACTTTTGGCTAACATCAAAGACAGAAACAATACTAATTTCATGAACTTGAATCATACCCTGACTTAGGAACTGAGTTTTGTCATGGTATCAGAAATGCAAAATATGTGAAGAAATTAAACTGAGAGATGAGCTCTCCATTTGTTCTCATTACTGAGTGGGTGCATGCTTGTATATCTAAGGGTCCATGAAAGTGGTAGATTTTAGTGGAACCCTCCTTCCTTGTTGAATCATGTATCATGTTAAATAGTGACATTGCATAGCAGTGTAGTAGGAAATTTCTTTTCCCCACTGTAACATCATCTTGATGTTCAAAAATTACTGACTGTATGATTTTCAGTGAAAATTCTGTTGTCTGGTTGGCAAATAATACTGAGTGCACACACACACACACACTTGACATTTCAACAGAGCAGTGGTGCAACGGTAGAGTTGCCACCTCACAGCAAGAGGTTTTCCGGTTTGATTCTCGGCTGGGGTGCCTTTGTGTGGAGTCTGCATGTCCTCCCTGTATTTGTGTGGGTTTTCTCTGGTTTCCTCCCACATTATCTTTGCACTAATTTTGCCTTATTTACCTTTATTTTTCAGTTTGCACTGGTTTCTTTCCTGAGTGACCCCCCCCCCCCGACCTGGGATTCACTGCATAAAGCAATTTCTACCTTCTCCACTGAAGCTGGCTATCTTAACTAAGTAAAACCTCTGGGAAGCAAGAACCTGACTCCCTCCAGCTTTTCAATTGTAATGGGTGAACTACAATTTAGTAGTTGAGGCTTAATGGTGTATGCACAACAACAGTGAAGGGATCTAGCCAATTGCCACTAGATTGGGCTATACTACTTTGAATCAGCCTTACACTCACACAGTGTTCCAGTCCCAAGCATTTACTTTTTAATTTGGTAAAGTAATTTCGCTCCCTCCTCATTGACTACACTTGCTAGTTTACCCCTAGGATCCAATTAAAATTAGCCTGAAAATTGGTGTAAAATTAAAAAAGAATAAAACAAATTAAAGTATAGCCAACAACACTGCTTACATACAATCATACAAACCAAACCAAAAGCCCAAGGTAACTCTCAGAGTCAGTGTTAGCCCCGCTCCGCTCCCTGCCCCCAAATCTCACCCGCCCCCACTAGTGCTAAATTTAAGCCAGACTTTGCCACTCCCTTGCCACTCCCATCCTGCTAAGTACCAATCAGCACCTCACACATCATTGAGCAACCTTGCCCCCTTAACCCATTTCCTTCTCTTTCATTCTTCCACACCCTGTTAGCACAGTCAGCCATAAAATTTGGCCCGCCCCCTATCAAAATGCAAATAAGCAAAAAAACACTAATTACCCAAATGCCTATACTGTTTCTATTTTACCATCTCACTGCCTATGAACAAACACTTGACCATGGTATTCACTACCCAAATGGTCAAACAGACACCCATGACTTCTCACATAACACCAAACACTTTACCTTCCCCTGCACACCGAATATACAACCCTCTATAAAATACCACCCCTGTACAGCCACAAAACATAATCCTAAAGACAAAGACTATATAAAGCTTATAAACAAACTCCTAAAGCTCAAAATATCCTGTCACTATAACCTTATAACACATGGAGACATTCATCCCAACTCTGGCCCACCCACACCCAATAACCTCCACTCCCCTACCACAACCCCCACAGTCAAGCTACCCATGAATACTCCCACTAGTTCCTTCCTAACATTTCACCTAAATATTAGAAGTATTAACAATAAGATTCCCAACCTACACGCCCTCCTAGCAACTTACTCCCCAGACATTATGTGTCTTACGGAAACCTGGCTAAAACCCAGTACTACTGACAATGAGATACTACCACCAGGATACAATATTCACTGGTTAGACCGTGCTACAAGGAAAGGAGGTGGGATAGCAGTCCTTTACAAAAATACTTTAACCGTTAATAGAGACACCATTCAACCCCCCCAATTCAATAATGCGGAACTCCTCATAACCAAGCTATAGATTAACCAAAACAAACACTTGAACATTGCCTGTGCATATATTCCACATGGCAACAACCTAAATACCCTAGAAGATCTTCTTTACTGGTTATCCATTACCTATCCCCAAGAAACCATAGTTCTTGGTGATTTTAACACAGACTGGCACCCCTGCTTCTCCGACCCCCCCCCCTTCACTCATATAAACTTATCTGGGTTTAAACAGACCATAACCTCTCCCACTAGGATAAACAAACCAACCAACAAGGAAAGTATTCTAGACTGGATCCTAGTTAATAACCAACCCCAACTATACACAGCTGGTACTCTCCCTGATGACCTCACTGACCATTGTCTAACCTATATCATAAAACATGAGTCAGGAAACCCTCACCAGCACAAATATAAAACATTTAGAAACAGGAAAAACTTTAATGCTGCTATATTCCAAAATGAATTAAAAGCAGTTGACTGGTCAAAACTAAAAAAAATCTAAAATTAGAGGAGGCCATAGATCACTTTAACACTAAATTCCTAAGTATCCTTGATTCTCCATGCTCCAGCACATACAATAAAAACTAGATCAAATACAGCACCATGGCTCTCAAAAGATACCAAAGCAAAACTCAAAATTAGAAACAGAGCCTGGGCCAGCTGGAGAACAACCAAAGCCCCACTTGACCATCTAAAATATCGTCAACTCAGGAATGATACAAAAAAATCTATTTTATTGGATAAAAAAAGTTTCTACCAAAATCTCCTACAAAAACACCACAACAACACTCAAAAGTTCTGGGAAGGCTTAAATCAACTACTGTGTCCCGGTCACTCCACCACCACAACCCTGGCTAACTACACCCATAGTTCCCCAGAGGCAATAGTTAGCACCTTTAATAACTTTTTCACTGAAACAATCCAATCCCTAGCAAATCAACTAACCCCCTCTAACTTAAACCACATGCCTAATCTACCTAATAATCACCCGGAATTTGGCTTCCAACCAATATCCACTAGTTTTATCAAAACACTTCTAAAAAATCTAAAACCTACCACCCTCACTGCTGACCTCCTCCCTGCAGAGTACCTGCAAATAGCTGCAGATGCCATTGCATATCCCATATCTAGCCTCATCAACAGAACCTTATCTGAAAATGCTATCCCCTCCCTCTGGAAAATATCTCACGTCATCCCACTCCATAAAGGTGGTAGCTCCTCAGACATATCCAACTATAGACCCATTGCCATTCTTTCCCCACTAGCCAAAATAATGGAGAAATGCGTACACAAGCAACTAATGCAATACCTTTCACAGAATAACTTACTTTTCGACTCCCAGCATGGTTTCAGGCCATACCACAGCACCACCTCAGCCCTCCTTTCCTTTACTACTGCCATAAACCAAAACAGGAATGACAATAGGCTAACCTCTGCCCTCTTTCGTGATCTATCAAAAGCCTTTGACTTGGTTAACCATGAACTTCTCATTCTTTCACTAAAATCTATTTCCCTCACCAAGCCTGCTATCCAGTGGTTCCAGTCCTACCTGACTGGTAGCCAACAAGTGGTACTATGGCAGGGCAAACTCTCCAGTCAGTTACCTCTCACACTTGGTGTCCCTCAAGGGTCCATACTAGGTCCACTACTCTTCTCTATTTTTATCAACAACCTCCACACTGCTATCCCTAAAGCCACCTGCATCCAATACACAGATGATTCAACTCTCATCTGCTCAGCCACCTCCCCATCCGACTTGCAAATATTAACCCAAAATACATTTAACACTATCGAGAACTGGCTCACCAATCAATGCCTACTTCTGAACCCCAATAAAACTAAACTTCTACTCTTCTCTCCCACTAGTAGATCCACCACACTTTCATTCTCTGTCACATCTAACAATGGTACCACTGTTTCCCCAGATAATCACACCAAACTGCTAGGGGTTATCATAGACAATAATCTCAAATTTGACCTACAGGTCAACAAAACCATACAGACCATCAATAAGAAGCTTGGATCACTGTATAGAAACAAAACATTTTTAACCCCACT
This sequence comes from Protopterus annectens, assembly GCF_019279795.1. Lineage (NCBI taxonomy): Eukaryota > Metazoa > Chordata > Ceratodontiformes > Protopteridae > Protopterus > Protopterus annectens. Next base: position 821,885,904 of record NC_056750.1, on the reverse strand, counting down.
GGCTAGGACTGCAATCGCCTGATCACACCTACTCTCTACTTTCTTATATGCCTCACCTGTACTCTCAAACTTCAACAAATCCGAACTAGGTAAGCTGTCCCATAGCTACAATCATATTGCCAGATTCACCACTGGCTCCACCTGTAGAACCCACCACTGCCAGAACCTTAAACAACTAGAGTGGCTAGAACTGCCCAGCTTAATTCATTTCAATCAACTCTTAATAGTGCACAAAATTTTATACCACCCTGTGGATACCCCCTCACTTAAAAATATTATTAAGCCATATAGCAATCTAAGATCCCTACAGTCAGCTGATAAACTACTGGTCCAAACCCACAAAGCTAATAACTCTGCTGGTGAATCTCTGTTTGCCAACTTCATTGGCAAAACCTGGAATTTGTTGCCAAACCATATAACCCTACAATCCTCCAAAAGTCTCTTCAAAAAAACCTCAAACAGTATCTCAAAGTGAATTGGCTATGCCCATCTACCAACCCTGATTAAGTTATAAACTAAAAACATATTCTGCAATTATCATAACTGGTAATACATCACCAAGCTGTGCTTCCAATCTGATGTCTCTTACTTTTAATTCTCTGTCCATGACAATTGTGAGTCCCTACTAGGGAACACTACTAACCCATTGTATATAATCACTTTGTTTTTATAATTGTTTGCTAACTTCTGTGTAATCTATGCAAGTTTGTCTTTGTGGAGCTTTTCTCCTCGGGCCTCTGCTGAAAATGGACATGTATCCAGTCGGACTATCCCGGTAAACAAATGTAAAATAAATAATAAAATAAATAAATAAATAATAAATAATTATGAAAACATGAGTTTGGAGAATTTTTCCCTGGGCCTCTGCTGAAAATTGGCTTTGTTCTAAGTTAGAGTTTCTGGGTAAATAAATACAATTTGAATGCACCATGCTATCTATCATTTTTTATTTCTACATGCTCTAAGGAGTAGCCTACTATGCATTGTGGTATTAATGCTCTTCATTTACATGTTGCACTTATTTAATTTATCATTTATTTGTTTGTTTGTTTGTTTCATTTCTCACGCTGTCCGGTTTGATTCTCAGCTAGAGCGTCTTTTGCGTGGAGACATGCGTGAATGGGAGTACCTTCGTTGAAGGTTGTGCGTCAGGGCTAGCAACTCGGCACATAAAAATCTATCTGCCAATCATTAGCAGACCGGAGTTCCACTGTGGTGACCCCTAACCGGGAAAAGCCGAAAGACAGAACAACATTCTGCCTATTCTTATGCACCTCAAATAATGCAAAATGGATTGTTTCTTTTCATTATTTCGATATGTAGCTGGAATTTTCCTGACACACTCTTGTTTGCTAGAAATAATGCAACACATTTTTATGTATTATGTTACAGTTTCATACAAACAAGGGACATTTTTAAACCACTGCTATTTTACTGGATGTATAAATGCTGTATATTTGCTACATAGTCCCTCTGTTTATTGTTGCTGTTAACTGTATTTTTTTTTTTAATTTTATTTGCCTTATAGCTCAGGTTGTAGCTGAAAACAGCCTATTAACTAATCCACCTACCTGGTCAAAAAAAGAAAATAAGTAAATAAATAAATAAATACTCATCTGTATCTGTATATTATATCTATATCTATATCTATATCTATATATATATATATATATATATATATATATATATATACATAAATATATATATATATATATATATATATATATATATATATATAGACATAGATTAGATATAGATATAGGCATGTGTGTGTGTTTTAGGGGCAGCACTGTTAATACCATTGCCCTTTCCCCCCACTGTAGTGCGATCCTGGAGTCAGTATATATAGTTACTGGGGGTGTGGGGGCACAGCTCCCCACATAGGGGGGTGTGGGGGGTGTAGCCCCCACCTACTTTTGGTTTTATATTGTTAGCTTTCAGTGAAATGAGATTCATAAATATAAAAGGTAAGTAGGTGGGGGCTACGCCCCTCCCCCCCACACATCCAAACTATATACTAACTCCAGGATCACACTACAGTGGGGAAAAGGGCATTATAAGTTTTATTTGCCCAACAGTAGTTAAATTCAGTGAAAATGATTCAGTGAAATTAGTTTTCAGTGATTTGAGCTTTCAGCGATTTTTTGAGGGTGAATTGAAATTCAGTGAAATGAGTTTTCAGTAAATCAAAGTAGACCCAGATATATGCATTTATATATATATATATATATATATATATATATGTATATATATATATATATATATATATATATATATATATATATATATACCATGCTGCTCAATGCTAGAAATCTAAATCTCAAGATGCACTCACTGGAAGCTCTCCTCAAAATGGAGAATGTTGACATCTGTGCTGTAACAGAGACCTGGTTTAAAGAGACAGAAAGTACCCCTGCATTCCCAGGCTACAACTCATTCCAAACCTTTCGGCCCCAGAATATGGCCGGAAGCTCCTAAGGCGGGGGTGTCTCCATATTCTTAAAGGATATGCGCACCTCTAGACTGGTAGCCCAGCACAACACATCCAAGATACTTCAGGTACAACTAACACTGGGTAAGACGTCGATACAAGTCATAGCTTGCTACAGAACCCCAAACATGTCACTAGACTCTCACTCCAAGTTCCTAAGCATCCTGGAATCTATCAAGGTCCAACCCAATACTCTCAAACTGGGTGATTTCAACTACCCCTTCTATCAACTGGGAAAGTTATTCAAGCACCAATGTACAGGCCCAACACTTTCTGGAATTTGGTTGACAGACGAGATCAGACAGGAGTCCCCCTGGACTATGATGTTTGCAGATGACATTATGATCTGTAGTGAGGGTAGGGAACAGGTGGAGGAGACTCTGGAGAGATGGAGATATGCTCTAGAGAGAAAAGGAATGAAGGTCAGCAGGACTAAGACAATATATGTATGTGAATGAGAGGGAGGATAGAGGAATGGTGAGGATGCAAGGAGTAGAGCTGGTGAAGGTGGATGAGTTTAAATACTTGGGGTCAATAGTTCAGAGTAACGGTGAGTGTGGAAGAGAGGTGAAGAAGAGAGTACAGGCAGGATGAAGTGGGTGGAGAAGAGTGTCAGGAGTGATTTGTGACAGATAAGTACCTGTAAGAGTGAAAGGGAAGGTCTATAAGAGGGTAGTGAGACCAGCTATGTTATATGGGTTGGAGACAGTAGCACTGACAAAAAGGCAGGAGTTTGAGCTGGATTTGGCAGAGTTAAAGATGTTAAGATTTGCACTGGGTGTGACGAGGGTGGATAGGATTAGGAATAAGTATATTAGTGGGTCAGCCCAGGTTGGAAGGTTTGGAGACAAAGCCAGAGAGTCAAGATTACGTTGGTTTGGACATGTGCTGAGGAGGGATGCTGAGTATATTGGGAAAAAGATGCTAAGAATGAAGCTACCACGTAACAGGAAAAGAGGAAGGCCTAAGATAAGGTTTATGGATGTGGTGAGAGAGGACATGCAGGTGGTTGGTGTGACAGAGCAAGATGCAGACAACATGAATAAATGGAAACACGTGATCCGCTGTGGCAACTCCTAATGGGAACAGCCAAAAGAAGATGATGATGATCAATTTCAGTGCCCTGGACCAGCTCATTCTGACCCCCCCACTAGAGGAAGCAACATCCTCAACCTGGTTATCACCAACATGGGACACCATTGCTCCAACCTAAATTCAATTCTTCCCTGGTTAAATCTGACCACAAACTGATCACCATGTAAATCTCCATCTCACCTACACCCCCCCAATAAGGTCACCACCCTGAAAAACTTCTTTAAAGCCGACTTTGGGCTCCTAAAAACAGAAATGGCTAACTTATCTGCACCCATGCCAATGGAAAATAGTTGCATGACTGCCAAATCATACACCAGTGCACTGTACGAGCATGTACACAAATGCATGGACCTTGCCATATCAAATAGAACTAAGACGCTCTCCTACAAAAAAGGAAGCCAATCTGGTGGTCTCCAGCCATCAATAAACTCTACAACAGAAGGAAGAAACTGTTGCAGAAAAAAATGAAGTCACAAGACTGGAAAACCTCCCTTATCAGTCTCAACAAAAAGCAAAGATCCCTTATCAAATGCTCTAAAGCCATTTATGAAGGCAGAATTGCAGCTGACACAAAAAACAACCACAAAGCCTTCTATAGCTATATCAAAAACCTCAAAGGCAATACCCATATTTGCTCTGAGTTATTGCACAATGGCACCTCCTATACCGAGCCAACAGATATAGCCAACATACTGGCTGACAGATTGAGTGCCAACTTTACCCCCCCCCCAAGGGCTCTATCGCAATACCAGAAGAAAGCCTGTTACCCATCATTTCTGTGGCACAGGTAAAAGCTGCATTGTCCAAAGCCAAGAACACAGCATCCATGGGACCTGATAAAATCCCTGGCTATGTCCTACATGAGCTACAAAACGAACTGGCACCACATCTGTGTGCCCTGTTCAATCACAGCCTTACCTTAGGCTATGTCCCTAATGAATGGCGCACTGTTACAGTCGTCCCACTTCATAAAGGAGGAGCAATTACAGACCCTGGGAACTATCGCCCAATTAGCCTGACGAGTCTGGTATGCAAAGCTATGGAGCACATCATCATGGACCTACTTAACAAAGATATAGGCAATCTCCAAACACTTGACCCTACACAGTTTGTCTTTGTCAAAAGAGATCCTGCCTGCTGAACCTGGTTGATTTCTTTGAGGCAGTCACCAATGCTGTGGATGAGGGTAAGGCAGTGCATACAGCCTACCTTGACCTGGCCAAGGCCTTTGATACCATTCCCCACTCAGGTATCATTGATAAACTCATCAATCCTTACATCACTAGGTGGGTTGCAAATTGGCTCACAGACAGGATTCACAGAGTGAAAGTTGTGGATTCCAAGTCAAACTGTCGACCAGTCATGAGTGGAGTCCTACAGGGCTCAGTCCTGGGCCCTCTCTTGTTTGGCATCTACTTCTCAGAAGTCCAGACGAACACAGATGGACTTTGGCTGACCAAGTTCACTGATGACTGCAAGCTAGGATTCATTATCAACTCCCCAATTGATGCAGGCATCCTACAAAAGGGCCTCTCTGAGACCAATGACTGGTGTCAGTACCATGACCTGAAGCTTAATGCCAAATAATGCATTATAATCCCCTTTGGAAAAAAACTCAGTTCCCATGAATTACCACATTGATGGGATCCCACTGAACACTGAAGGGGCCATAAAAGATATGGGCACCCAGGTCGATAGCCACCTCACCTTCAACCACCACATTGCTACTGTGGCTAGAAAGTCCTTCTACGTGGCACATATTATAACCAAAGGTTTTGCATCCAGGAAGAAAGAGGTCATCATCCCTGTCTACTCATCCCTCATTAGACCAATCATCAAATATAGTGCCCCATTTGGCATGTACCTGACCAGACACCTACAACAGCTGGAAAGGTCAAAAAAGTGCCTCACAAAAAGGCTCCTAGGCCTTAAACACATGTCCGAACTTCAGCTGTTCTCAATCTCTTATCATCTACTTAGAGGTGATCTCTGCTTGACTTACAAAGCCATGTCCGACCCAGCCCTACTCGAAATGCTACACCTAAGGAAATCCCAATCCCCCCATGCCACACTTTTCAGAGATCACAATCTCATTACCACAATTAACAGAACATGCTGGAGGGACAGGTTCATCTTCCAAAGACTGCCCATACTCTGGAATAAGCTTCCCATTCATGTCAAGCAGAGCACCTCGCTGGCCCTCTTCAAGAGAAATCTTGATGAGTGCATGGGTAACAGAAACTTTCTCCAGGGATCATTCCAGTTGCCCTATTGGATAGGGGCACTGTGAACTAACATCAGGTGGCACAATGCCATTTTTTTGGGCTAGGCTTGTAAAGGCCCCAGGGCTATTAGCCTAGTACACACCTATGAACCTATATATCTATATCTATATATATATATATATATATATATATATATATATATATATATATATATATATATATATATATATATATATATATATATATATACATACATACATATATATACTAACTCCGAGATCACCCTGTTCTTGGGAAAAGGACATACTCACCAACCCCAAGAATCATGCAGTCTTACACACCTGTCAACCATCTGTTTAGTCAACCAAATTTTGTAAACAGATGTAGGTAAAAACATCATTTGACAAAAACAGCAAATACTATATATATATATATATATATATATATATATATATATATATATATATATATATATATATATATATATATATATATATATATATATATATATATATATATATATATATATATATATATGTGTGTGTGTGTGTGTGTGTGTGTGTGTGTGTGTGTGTGTGTGTGTGTGTGTGTGTTTGTGTGTTATAAGCATTTAATTCAATGAAAACTGTCCCAAACTGACAACCTAAGCTGCAGAGCAAGAAAGCGTATCCTGTCTCCCATCTGTCATAGAGTGCGGTTAATTGTATGTCCCGTTATGAACTCTGACTCTTGACCTTTGCTCTTTTCTATTCATCTCTACAAGACATTTATAGCTGCTGGTTGTTAGCTGATGAAAATGATTGTGTCTGATACTCAGAAATATGCCCATCTTAGGTCTGTCCCTCTCCATTTGCCATCGCCCCACTCAGGCTCACTCCTCTCAACTACCATACCCCCAATTACCACCCTTCCCACCTACTTCATATTTATCTTATCCATCTCCACCCACCTAATCATACTTAGCCAATCAACTTTAGTCCTGTGAAGCATTTTTCTTTTTAGTTACCTAACAATTAGTCAAAGTTAAAGTCAAGTCAAAGTAAACTTTATTGTCATTCAAATCTACACCACACAAAATTGTATTGCTATGTTCCCAGTGCAAGGACATACATACAGAAAGATATTTTAGTAAAAAAGTAATTTGACATCACAAAAACATAACATAGAAATAGAAATAGAACAACATATAGATATTGCACTCTTGAATTTCTCATATAGCAGCTATCACTGAAACCTGGCTAAAACCTCACATTAATGACTGAATTCCTACCCCCAGGATTCCATTCTCTCTGATCTGACTGACTTAATAGAAGAGGTGGTGGCGTTGCCCTAATCTACTCCAACCTCTTGTCCATTACTCCCTACCCTAACCCCATCCCTTCATTCAATAATGCTGAACTAGTAATTGGCTTACTAAAAATGAACAATCATAAAAGTATCTGCATCATTTGTCTCTATATCCCTCCAGGCAACAATACCAATACATTAGAAGACATCCTCTCCTGGACTTCCTCCAATATTAAGCTAGAAACCTACATTTTGGGTGATGTAAATATTGATTGGGGAAAAATCTCTAACCCAAATCCCACAATAACTATCAACCTATTTAACTTCTCCCAACTTATTAACTCCATTACCAGACCTAACAAAGCTAATCCCCCTGGCTCCATACTTGACTGGATTCTAGTATCTCATCCAAACAAAGTTATAAAATCTGGCATCACTCCTGACCCTTTAGGAGACCACCTCCCTGCCTACTCCATTCAAGCTACTCCCACCTCCCCACACTCTCACCTCTACACTCGCACTCGAACCCTCTCTAACTTTAACCCTACTTCTTTCTCTGACTGTCTTAAACTCACCCACTGGAACCCTCTAAAAATATTACCATTAGACGAAGCCGTCAACTATTTCAATTCCACATTCTTAACAGTCCTTAACTCTCTAGCTCCAACAAGAACAAAAAGAGTTAAAGCAAATACCTCCCCTTGGCTCACCCAAGACACAAAAAAGTTAATGCTCCAAAGAGATAAAACCTGGAAGTCCTACTTTAAACACAAGCAACCCGAAATATTCCTCAAGTATAAGCAGTTAAGAAACCTAACCAAGAAACAAGTCATTAAAGATAAAAAGTCTTACTACATCAAACTTCAAGAAAACCATGCTAGAAACCCCAAACAATTCTGGAATTCCATCAATTCCCTCCTCAGACCAGGTACTAAAAACAACCCCTGTCCAGATACCAGCAAATCTGACCTTGAAATAGCCTCACTATTTAATTCCTTCTTCACCCCTTCCATCACTGAGCTAACCAAGACATTTACTAACAATCACCTTCCTCCCCTCCCTGCTCAATCTTCCATAATCTGCTCTCCCCCTCCTCTTTCAAACTCAAACCAGTATCTACCGACCAAATAAAGAAACTTCTATATAAACTAAAGCCCTGCTCCAATGCCCCTGATAACATTCCATCCTCCTTCCTAAAAATAGCTTCTGACTCTATTGCTCTACCTATCAGCATCCTAATTAATAGGTCATTACTTGAATCCTATGTACCTAAACTATGGCGTACCACTTACATTCTACCTCTCCACAAAGGTGGCAAAAACTGTACTGTCTCAAATTTCCACCCTATAGCCATTCTCTCCCCTATCTCCAAAATCCTCACAATCAGTTCTTTGGTTTTGCTGGCATTTAACACTAAGTTGTTTCTATTACACCATCCTATCAGTTGCTTCACCTCACTTCTGTAGGCTGTTTCCTCTCTGTTCCTGACAAAATCTATGATTGTTGTGTCATCCACAAATTTTATGAATTTATTGGACTCCTGCCTGGCTGAGCAGTCATGTTTCAGCAAGGTGAATAATAAAGGACTCAAAACACATCTCTCCAGTAGCCCTGTGTTTAGAGTTATGCTTCCAGAACTGTTGTTGCCCACACAAACCTTTTGAGGCCTGTCCATGAGGAAATTTAGGATCCAATGGCATAATGGAGTGTTGATGCCCAGCTGTACTAGGTTCTGTACTAGATTCTGAGGGACAATATTGTTGAAGGCAGAACTGAAGTCAGTGAATATCATTCTGGAATAGCAGTTCATAATTCCAAGTGGTTCAAGCTTTCATGAAGTGCTAGAGATGGCATCTGCTGTGCAGCAGTTCAGCCTATATGCAGACTGCAGGGCATCCAAAGTTTGTAGTATGGTTGAGGTTATGTGGTTTTTAATCAGCCTTTAGAAACACTTCTTCACTGTCGAAGTCAGACCAACTGGTCAGTGTTTAAAATTTGTTTTTTTTTAAATTTGGTTTAATGGAAGACTTTAATTTGTTTGATTTTATAATACAATACCCGGTATGTATTATAAATAATAATTTATTATAGGTTAGGACATTTATAAATGTGTTGATGTTGGGTTCTACAAGGAATTTTATATACTATAGTAGACCCCTACTTTGCCCACTTGGGTATGTACATAGAAGAATTACAAAATTAAACTGGTAAAGGGTTTTTGACTTAGCACATTTGGTTAGTCATAACTCTTTTGAATTTTTGTAATATATTTTAAATACAATTTTAACATTGGTTTTTAAAGTAGTTTTCAGTTAATGAAGCATTTTTATTCAGTGACTATAAGAAGTCCCTGGTTTGTATTTATAGCATTACATAATTGTTATTTTCTTTAATTAGATTATGTGTTAATATGATTGATTTTAATTAACTAATTAATGTAATAGTACTTAAACTGTGATGTTTAGCTTGTAATGTTGTCTGAAGAAGGTGGGACATTGAGCTCACCGAAAGCTTGGTTGTGTACTTTGCTCACATCGACTACGTGAATAAATTCATTTGGGAGTGTTCGTCTGCTTAGTTTTTGTTCATTTTCGCAGTTTGTGATTTTCGGCACGTTTGGAACAACTGGTCAGTAGTCATTTAGACTTGTTGGCTGTGGTTTCTTGGGTACCAGGATGATGGTCATCTTCTTAAAGCACCTTGGTACACTGGCTAGTTGCAATGAAGTGTTGAGAATGTCCATGAGCACCGATGCCATTTCTGATGCACAGTCTTTCAGTACCCTGCCCATTATGTTCTCAGGGCCAGCTGCTTGTCTTGGGTTGACATGTCTCAATGTTCGTAGGACATCTATTGTGTTTAAGCACAGCTCGTCTTTATCCTTACCAACATGGAGTTTGTTTGCCACCATTTTGTTATCCACATCAAACCTGCTGAAGTTATTCAGCTCATTCAAGAATGCAGTGCTGTCATCACAAAAGGCTGATGCACGTTTGTAGTTGGTTATGGTTTGTATGCTCTTCCATAGGCGTCTGGTATCCCAGGAATGCAGTGCTGTCATCACAAGAGGCTGATGCACGTTTGTAGTCGGTTATGGTTTGTATACCTCTTCATAGGTGTCTGGTATCCCAGTAATGCAGTGCTGTCATCACAAGAGGCTGATGCACGTTTGTAGTCGGTTGTGGTTTGTATGCCTCTCCATAGGCATCTGGTATCCCAGGAATGCAGTGCTGTCATCACAAAAGGCTGATGCACATTTGTAGTCGGTTATGGTTTGTATGCCCTTCCATAGGTGTCTGGTATCCCAGGAATGCAGTGCTGTCATCACAAGAGGCTGATGCAGGTTTGTAGTCGGTTATGGTTTGTATGCCTCTCCATAGGCGTCTGGTATCCCAGGAATGCAGTGCTGTCATCATAAGAGGCTGATGCACGTTTGTAGTCTGTTATGGGTTGTATGCCTCTCCATAGGCGTCTGGTATCCCAGGAATGCAGTGCTGTCATCACAAGAGGCTGATGCATGTTTGTCGTTTATAGTCGGTTATGGTTTGTATGCCTCTCCATAGGCGTCTGGTATCCCAGGAATACAGTGCTGTCATCACAAAAGGCTGATGCACGTTTGTAGTCGGTTATGGTTTGTATGCCTCTCCATAGGCGTCTGGTATCCCAGGAATGCAGTGCTGTCATCACAAGAGGCTGATGCACGTTTGTAGTCGGTTATGGTTTGTATGCCTCTCCATAGAAGTCTGGTATCATTCTGATTATTAAAGTGACCCTGGATCATTCTGCCTTAGGGTTTCTTTCCTTCTTTTATACATTTGCTCAGTTTGCCACTGGCTACTTTTAGGGCTTTCTTGTCCTTGGATCTGAATGCTGCAGTTTGTGCTTTTATGAGCTTATTCACATCACTGGTTAACTTTGGCTTTTGGTTCACCCATATGGTGATGCACTTGGTGGTAGTTACATCATCTACACATTTTGAGATGTGAGCTATAACTGACTCTGCATATGCTTCCAGGTCAATTTGGTTGTTTGACAAGGCTGCATCCTTAAACACTTACGAGTCTGTTTACTTGAAGCAGTTCTGCAGTGCTGACACTGCTCCCTGAGGCCACAGCCTTATTTGTTTCCTTACCAGATTTTAACACTGGCTTATATGCAAGAACCAAAATGCTGGAAAGATACTTAGAGTTTTCAAGATGTGGATAAGGTGCTGCCTTATACGCCTGGTTAATGTTGGTGCATACCTTATCCAGTGTATTTACAACCCTTGTGACAAAATACACATGTTGATGGTAGTGAGGTAGTAGGGACTTACCTTATCCAGTGTATTTACAACCCTTGTGACAAAATACACATGTTGATGGTAGTGAGGTAGTAGGGACTTACCTTATCCAGTGTATTTACAACCCTTGTGACAAAATACACATGTTGATGGTAGTGACGTAGTAGGGACTTACCTTATCCAGTGTATTTACAACCCTTGTGACAAAATACACATGTTGATGGTAGTGAGGTAGTAGGGACTTACCTTATCCAGTGTATTTACAACCCTTGTGACAAAATACACATGTTGATAGTAGTGACGTAGTAGGGACTTACCTTATCCAGTGTATTTACAACCCTTGTGACAAAATACACATGTTGATGGTAGTGATGTAGTAGGGACTTACCTTATCCAGTGTATTTACAACCCTTGTGACAAAATACACATGTTGATGGTAGTGACGTAGTAGGGACTTACCTTATCCAGTGTATTTACAACCCTTGTGACAAAATACACATGTTGATGGTAGTGACGTAGTAGGGACTTACCTTATCCAGTGTATTTACAACCCTTGTGACAAAATACACATGTTGATGGTAGTGACGTAGTAGGGACTTACCTTATCCAGTGTATTTACAACCCTTGTGACAAAATACACATGTTGATGGTAGTGACGTAGTAGGGACTTACCTTATCCAGTGTATTTACAACCCTTGTGACAAAATACACATGTTGATGGTAGTGACGTAGTAGGGACTTACCTTATCCAGTGTATTTACAACCCTTGTGACAAAATACACATGTTGATGGTAGTGACGTAGTAGGGACTTACCTTATCCAGTGTATTTACAACCCTTGTGACAAAATACACATGTTGATGGTAGTGAGGTAGTAGGGACTTACCTTATCCAGTGTATTTACAACCCTTGTGACAAAATACACATGTTGATGGTAGTGAGGTAGTAGGGACTTTAGGTTTTTCTGGTTAAAGTCAGCTGTAATTACCTGTGCAAACTCTGGGTTCCTGTTTTGGAGATCACTTATGGACTGACAAAGAGTAGACATTACTCCACTGGTGTTTGCACTGGGTGGGATGTAGACTGCCATGATGCTCATGCCATTAAACTCTCTAGGCAAGTAGCATGGCCTTTTACAAACAGGAATTCAATATTCTCCAAGCAGAAAGAGGTAATCACTTCACAGTTGGTACACCAACTGTTGTTCACATATATACATACTCCCCCTCTGCAAGATTTCCCACAGAGTGATTGAATTTTATCATCTTGAATAAAGTCATTCCCTTGACATTTACTGTGCTGTCATTAATATAGAGACTTAGCCACATTTCAGTAAACACAGACAAGCAACTGTTTCTCACGTTGTTTTGTGAAGAGAGTTACAGCTCTTAAGTAATCCATGTTACTTTCTAGCGATTGTACATTAGCCAGAAGTATGGAAGGCAGCAAAGGCTATTAGGGTGTATATCATAACCGCAAAAACATATAATTTCGAATGGCATTACATTGAAACTGCGAACGCTGATAATATTGAAGCCACAGAACATCGAATTCTTACCCAGGGCAAGAGTTTGGTGGGCCGTTCCGTGACTTTGCTATTTCCTCCACTGTGGTGCGATCTCGGAGTTGGTATATTTAAGTAGGGGAGGTGTGGGGGGCACAGCCCCCCACATCGGGGGGGGGGGTGTGCTTGTGTTGTGTGTGTGCTTCTCGGAACAGCAAAACTTTTCCCTGGGAAAAAAATTTGTTGCTCTGAGCTTTCGATTATATCACATTTTGAACTTCCAAGTTCGAGCTTATGGTGTTTGATATTTTAGAAGTTTGATAATATGATATAGACCCGGCTATTAAGCTATCCAATTAGCTTCTCTAATTAACAATAACCTTTCTCCTTCCTGCTACACCCTCCATCCTTTTTATTATATAAGTGTCTACCAGAGTGCATTCTAGCGCTTACTTCCACCTACATCTGACTATACTTGCTTATCTTGTATCATCTCTCTCGTCTTACTATTGCCTTTCCCAAAATGAACATTTGCATTACCTTCATTTCGCTTCCTGTCACTATGCCACCTAACATGCTATCTCTCACACCTTCCAACCAGTTTTCCTTCTCCCTCAAGCAGAGAAAAAACAGAAAAAAATTGCCCTCCCTATCATACCATCATATCACCACACCTCTATCACTACACAAACACCAATCTGTTTAAAATTACATATCTGAACATCAACTCAATTCTCCAAATATTCATCGTAATAAATAAGCATAAATTCAAATGGCTATACTTCAATCATCCCTTCTTAAAATCAATGAACCTTAGTGGTAACATCCATCCTAATCCATGCCCCAAGAAAGAACCACTAAATCCAAATGCATCCAATTTCTCTCTGTTTACATTCCTTTGTAAGTTATCTAGTTTACTGTTCTTAAACAGAAATGCACAGAGATGACCTCCATGCATATATTGTTTTCTATTCCCTTGACTTTTTGACAGTAACAGAAACTTGGCTCAAGCAATATATAAAAGATGAGGAAATCTTGCCCCATGACTACAATATTCGTAGATTTGACTAAAGAAATAAAAGAGCGATGTAGCCATTATCTCCAGAAACACATTTGACTTCATCCACTTATTGCCCCCGTATTTGTCAGTTCTGAAGTACTGATATCATATAGTCACCTTAGATATACACCCAGATAACAATATCCAAACAGCAGATTTTTTTCTGGTACCATTATTCTTGGTTATCTAAACATTGATTGGCAAGTTACTAACTCAGCCTCCACTCCTAACTATACATTTTTACAATTTCACTCAGATAATCCCCTCCCCCACTACACTCGGTAAAAGTAGTAACAGGCAGTCTTCACTAGACTGCATCCTGTCTTCTCAGCTAAACTGCATAAGCACCGCAGGTTGCCTCCATGATAATAATTAATGATCAGCTTCCAACTTTTAAAATACAACACCATTGCAATGTAAACGAAACAATCATATAGAATGAAGTATGCAATCTTACTTCATTTAACAAGGACATCTTTATTTCTCACCTATCCCTTATCAATTGAACCAACTGTAAGACCTTGCCTGTAAATGAAGCAGCCACTTACTTCAATATACCTTTGTTTCATACAAGAATTAATTCAAACCCAACAAATTACTTAATCAAACAAATCAAGCAGCTTATATCAAAAAGAAATAAAGCCTGCAAAGAATGGCACTGTAGTACAACACAAGCCAGCTTACAGACATAGAAATTATGCTAAAAAAACTAATTAAATTAGTCAATCCTATTATGCCAGTCTTCAGCAAAATATCAAAACAATCCCCCAAACACTTCTGGGCCTGAACAAATAATCTAGTCCACCCTGGTTACACTACCACTCTTCTGCCAAAAACAAACAGCAATAAGGACAGTACTATTGCTCACATAGCCGGCGTTAGGCAACCCGCAAAACCAGCAGCCCCGATTACCTCCCCATAAATGAGGGCCCCCATCCAGCATCCGTGGGTTACTCTGGCCATTACTGTTCTGCAGCTCCTCATGGACGTCCGCATAGTTCCCTGCTGTGATCATGAAAATCGGAATTATGTTTCCGTTTTTTTTTTTTTTGATTCGCAGGCAAGCTGCACTCAATCAGGTTCGCTCACTGAAACAAAGGATTTGATTGGCTGCAGCAGCCTGTGAACTAAGTTCTTGTTTTTTTTTTTCATTTTTTTTAAAGTTGGAAGTGATGAAGCAAGAACCCGATTGGTCCTTGCAAATCACTTCCTGCACAAACTGCCTTTAAAAATGCCCCTGCAGCTAATAAGGATCACTTCTCATTTTTAAACAGAGGAGTGTTCCTTAGCAGCAGCAGAGTGCTGAGATCCAGCCGGGTTTGGACCAGCGTGCTCTTGTTTTTAAACAGAGGAGTGTTCCTTAGCAGCAGCAGAGTGCGGAGATCGAGCCGGGTTTGGACCAGCGTGATGATGGACTACATTGGAGAATGGATCAGCGGTGGATTCAAGCCTTTGGAGTGGTCGTGGTCATTGGATTATTTTTTCAACTGTCCTTCTAAAGGCAATTTCTCAAAAGATCTGAAAAACTGTCCTTTTAACGGCAATTTCAAAAGGACTGAGAGGTCTCACTCTGAAGAAGGCAAGCAGAGCAGGTGAGCCTTCAGTCATGAAGAGGGAGCAAAGTATTGGAAGCAGTCTTCTGCAGAAAGCATAAAAGGTACGTTTTTGGGTTTAGTTTAACTTTATTTTTTGTTGGGAGGGGTGATTATTTTTTGTGCATATTTCTTGTGCCAAGAGGTTTGGGGTGAAGGCTGTAGTTGTACTAGTTATATTTTGGTTTTGTGCAGAGTTTTTGTGCTAAGAGGTTTGGGGGGGGTTGAGGGCTGTAGTTGTACCAGTTTTATTTTGGGGCTGTGGTTGTACCAGTTTTGTTTTGGTTTTGTGTAGAGTTTTTGTGCTAAGAGGATGGGAGGGTTGTGGTTGTATCAGTTTTATTTTGGTTTTGTGTAGAGTTTTTCTGCTAAGAGGCTGGGGGTGGGGTGTGAGGTTGTGGTTGTACCAGTTTTATTTTATGTTTGTGTAATGCTCTGGTGGTAGGAGGATGGGGGGTGAGGGACTGTGGTTTTACCAGTTTATTTCACTTGTGTGGTGTTCTTGTGCTATGAGGATTGGGGAGGTGGGGACTGGTTTTACCAGTTTTAATTTACTTTTATGTAGAGTTCTTGTGCTAAGAGGATGGGGGGGCTGTGGTTGTACCAGTTTTATTTTACTTTTGTGTAGCAACGTGTTGTGATAAGGGGATTTGCCGGTGAGGGGCTGTGGTTATACAAGTTTTACTTTACTTTTGTGTAGCAATGTGTTGTGCTAAGGGGATTTGTGGGTGAGGGGCTGTGGTTATACCAGTTCTATTTTACTTTTGTGTAGTGAAGTGTTGTGCTAAGAGGATTTGTGGGTGAGGGGCTGTGGTTATACCAGTTTTACTTTACTTACTTTACATTTGTTTACTGAACAGTCTGACTGGGATAGAACCCATTTTCAGTGGAGACCCAGGGAGAAATACTTATCTTAGTACACAAGTGCTAGAAATATGTAAAATAAGTTTGGTTTATCTGTTTGTATGATGGACAATATAAGGGAATGTGAAATGTAATATACACTTAATATTCATTGCCCGTTGGTTAGGAGAGTGTGTATGTTAGTTATTTGGGGCAAGAGGTAGAGTTGGCTCGCATTTTTTTGGCAGTATCTGTGCTGCATCTGTAAAAAGTAGAGGAAATGGAATAGGGGTGATGAAAAGGAGGGGGATAAGTAATGGGACAGAGAAGGATATTGTAGTTGGCTAGAGCAGGGATAGGTGGGCAGTCTTGTGAGATGCTGTCTAAGCTGATAGTCTTAGGCGTATGGAAGTCTTAGGCATATGGGGTACGTGGTGAAGATTAGCTTATTTCAGCCTGGGTTGGGACATGACCTGTTGCATGGTAGATGTGACACAAGTGTATCGGTGTCAGCATATTGGATAGTGAGTGCTAGGGATGTGGCAGTATTGAGGTTGATAATAAATCCATTAAACTGAAGTGGACCAAGGATGGAGCCTTGTGAGACTCCTAATGTGAGTGGAAGTAGAGGGAGGTAGATCCTGGAGACATTTTATGGCTGTTTATGACCTGCTGGGTAGCTTTGGTGCCAGTGGAAGGCTAGGGGGATGCAATTAAGGTTGGCGAGAGAAGTTAGTAGTTTGTTGAGATACTCTGACAAAGGCTTTTAACAAATTGAGATAGACAGATGATCCTATTTTACCTTCATTTGTAAATTGATGGTGTTGGTATAATTGAGGAGGGCAGTTGCAGCATGAGGCCTGAAGCAGTGTTGGGATTTGGAAAGTAAATTATTGGCTGAGAATGAATGCATTCCTCTAGGAGTTCAGCTAGTGGGGAAAGAATTGCTCTTGACCTATAATTTGTAAGTTCTGTCAAGTTTCCACAGTTGTGCAAGGGTATAATGTATGATATTTTCCAGATGGTTGGGATGTATTGCTCAGTAATGGATCTTTTAAGTATTCAGGATAAGAACTGGCTTCAGCTGCTATTTTTTGAAATTCTGCTGGTAGATTGTCAGCTGAATTTGTAGTAGGTTGTGAGTTTTTTACAAGTTTGTCAAACACTGTTCTGCTATCTAGGTTTATAGTACCGTTTTACACTATCCATGATGTTACACCTTGTTCTGCAGTTTTTTGGCTGTTTGAATTATGCTGAGAGGTTAGAAGGTTGATGGGGCCTATACGTTGCTTAAAATGCCTAATGTTGGGAGGGTAGTTAGCAGTAGTGAGAATGTTGCTGAGGGCATAGATGTTTTGAGTGTATACTAATGCAAACCCTGTTACACGGTTCTAATTAATGATGCAATGACTGCAATTTTTTCGTTGTCCGTAGTTAATGTGTTGAAAGTTTGGGAGTGTGGTTAGGGCCTGTGAGAATGTTGCAGTGTTCAATGTTTGCCAGGAGTTTTTTTAATGGGGGTCACGTACTGTATAAACACATTGTTACTGCTACGCCTATGTTTTTGGTTTTCACTTTATCCAGGATTATTGTGCATTGGCTGTGCGGAGGGGGGAGAATTCCGCAGAATGTTCTGATATCGTAATGCATGATAATACAAACACTGTTCTGCTGTCTAGGTGTATAGTACTGTTTAACTATCCCTGATGTTACAGCTAGTTCTGCAGTTATATTTGGCTGTTTGAATTATGCTATTTGGAGGTTGATGGGGCCTGTACATTGTTTAAAATGGCTAATGTTGGGAGGGTAGTTAGTGGCTGTGAATGTTGCAGTGTTCAGTGTTTGCCTGGAATTTTTTTAATGTGGGGCCACATACTGTATAAGCACGTTGTTAATGCTACGCTTGTTTTTACTTCTTCCAAAATTGTGTAGAGACTGGGGGGGGGGTACGAATTTCACAGAATGTACTGATATCTTAATGCATAGTAATGCAAACACTGTTCTGCCATCTATGTTTATAGTACTGTTTAACTGTCCTTGATATGCCTTGTTGCAATGACTTCAATTTTTTTCGTTGTCCATAGTTACTGTATTGAAAGTTTGGTAGTGTGGTTAGGGCCTGTGAGAACGTTGAGTGTCCATTGTTTGCCTGGCGTTTTTTTAATTGGGGGGGGGGGGTCAAGGACTGTATAAGCACATTGTTAATGCTACATCTTTTTGTTTTCACTGTTTCCAAAATTGTGCCGATACTCGGGGGGGGGGGTAAGAATTCCCCAGAATGTACTGATATCGTAACGCATGCTAATTCAAACACAGTTCTGTTGTCTAGGTTTATAGCACTGTTTAACTATCCCTGATGTTACAGCTTGTTCTGTGGTTATTTCTGGTTGTTTGAATTGTGCTATTTGGAGGTTGATGGGACCTGTACATTGTTTAAAAGGCCTATTGGTGGGAGAGTAGTTAGCGGCTGTGAGAATGTTGCAGTGTTCAATGTTTGCCTGGGATTTTTTTAATGTGGGGCCATGCACTATATAAGCACATTGTTAATGCTATGCGTATGTTTTTGGTTTTCACTTTATCCAGGATTATTTTGCAGAGGCTGTGGGGGGGGGGGTCCGCAGAATGTACAGATGTCTTTAAATCATACTACTGCAAACACTGCTCTGCTATCTAAGTTAATATTTTAAACTATCCATGATTTTACGCCTTCTTCTGCAGTTATTTTTGGCTGTCTGAATTATGTTGAAGTTTTAGGAGATTGATGGGGCCTGCGAGAGTGTGTGTCCAGATGTTTTTGGTTTTTGGCCTGTTCTCTCTCAAAATGATTGCATAGCACAATGCGGAGGGCTGAGGCTACTAGCAGAAATGGACTTCATGTTTCATACCCTCCACGTAATGCATGGTACATTCCATGGCTTTATGCTTTTGTACACCGATCATGGGCTAACAGGGGTTGTGGGAATGTCTCCCAATGTGTGTGCCACTTCTACATCCCTCACAAATGAGGTTTTCTAGCAAATCCATGATTTCACTCCTTTGTTCAACCAATGATTTTAGTTTGTTCAAGTGTGCTAAGAGATTGAGAGGTAGTGGGCATGTGTAGTCTTTTATTGTACCATAACATTTGTCTTGCCTCAGTTTGGTGTGTTCCCCTTCAAACTTGCACCTCTCCTAGTCATTAGCTCTTTCAGACTTTAGTCTGTTCCAGAGAGCTTGCAATATCAATCTTTTTCATCATTTGGGGCCTCTTCACATGTTTGGGGGGATGAAAGTGGAAGAATTGTGTAGGAAAAGCTCAAGTTCACCTCTAGTGTTAGGTATTTAACATAAAACTAACTTAGGCATTTCTCATTACTTTTTTGTGCCTACTGGTTTGTCATTCTTCAGATTTTCTGCCTGCAGTGCAATAGTGACTGATGTCAACGCAAGTCATTATGCATTTTTTTACTAACAGTATGACAAAAGGACTCTGTCTGCATGTGTAGTAATTCTGCTTTACCTCCATTCCCAGTAAGAGATGAAGTGTACATATTTGTCAGGAGCAGCAAAAAGAAAGCTTCAGCAGCAGAGGAATGAGGATGCAAAGAGACAGGGTTCCATTATGAACTTTTTCTGTGGGTCATCGGAGAGGGGAGATTCAGGAAAATGTCTGCCTTCAGGACAATACAGTGGTTCTGCATTACAGTCTGGCCACTGTGAGGCCAGCATCCTGTCAATAGAAAGTGACCACTCTCTTGCAGCTACACCACAAGCTACCTCCTGTGGACCTACAGCCATTACCATGGGTGAAAGCATGTCAGCAAATGCAGATTCAACTGTAGAGGTGTTGCCTGGATCACCACACTTTGATACAGAAGGAGCTCATACTTCCATAGTGACAGATGTGGCCTATGACTTGCAGGGAGTGTCAGGTACATCTTTTGAGGATCTAGGGACTTGGCCAGACTTGATAAGGGATGAGTTTAGGGTAGCTGCCATTCAGCATAGACCTGTGCAAGTGGTGTTACCACAGTTCCCAGTGAATGAGCAGAAAAGAAGATTTACATCGGACAACTATTCCATGTGCTGCCTGATGGAGAGAGAGCAAAATGCACTTGGCTGACATATTCAGTCTCAAAGGATGCACTGTTTTGCTTTGCATGCAAATTGTTTGGACATTCTAACCATCTTCTCAGGTAAGGTGGTTACAAAGCATGGAGAGAGATGTCCAAAGCTTTACACAGCCATGATCGAGCACCAGAGCATATGGCATGCATGCTGAAGTGGAAGGAACTGGACAATAGAATAAAGAGTAGGCAGACTATGGATGATAAAACACAAGCAGTGGTTGAAAAGGAGATAACTCACTGGCGCTGTGTGTTAGAATGCATCACTGCTGTTGTCCAATACTTGGCGGAATGGAACATGGCATTCCATGGTACAAGTGATTCCCTGGACACTTATAGCAATGGCAATTTCTTAGGCCAAGTGAAACTTTTGTCACAGTTTGACTCTGTCATGGCTGAAAATTTGCACGTATTCAGAATAAAGAGGTAATGGATCACTATCTTGGGAAGGACGTACATAATGAAGTTATCCAGCTGATTGCAAATGCTATTTTAAGGATCATTGTAGAGAAAGTGAAGGACGCTAGGTACTTTTCCGTGATTCTTGACATCAGCAGTCAAGAGCAAATGACTGTAGTAGTTCAGTATGTGGATATTTCACGGACTGCAGCCACAGTTGAGGAACATTTTCTGGGGTTTGTGCCTGTGAATGATACAACTGGGTCAGGACTTACAGAAGCTCTTCTTCAGACTCTTCAAAATCATCAACTGGACATTAATGACTGTCGAGGACAAGGATACGACAATGGCAGCAACATGAAGGGGAAATGAGCTGGAGAGCAGGCCCGGATAAAACAGATGAATTCAAGGGCTTTTTATGTGCCGCATGCCTGCCATAATTTAAATCGTATAGTTAGTGATGGAGCACATTCATCAGTACAGACAGTGTCATTCTTTGGATGTCAGCAGAACATTTACATAATCTGTTCAGCATCAACAAGCCAATGGCAGATCTTGAAACAGCACACAAATGTCACTGTGAAGCCACTGTCAGATACTCGCTGGGAATGCAGGATAGACTCTGTAAAATCAGTAAGATTTCAGTTGAAGGGAGTCATTCAGGCATTATAGGAGATAGGTCAAGCAGTACGTACAAATGATGCTGCAACATATCAACAAGCAAGGGGACTGTGCTCAAAACTTAAGTCATACCAGTTCATTGTATGTTTAGTGGTTTGGTATGATGTGCTGACAGAGGTAAATCGTGCAAGCAAAGTTCTGCAGAGTCCATCTGTTGATATTTCGACATGTGTCAAAGTGCTGGCATCCACTATGGACCTGCTGAAGAATTACAGAGAGACAGGATTTCAACATGCCATGGGTGAAGCCTCCAAGATAGATAAGAACTGGATGTTGGCACCACATTTCAGGAAAAGAGACGGAGGAAAGTAAAGTGGTTCTTTGACTATGAAGGAGAAGATGAGACTATACAGGATCCAGCGGTAAAACTACATGTGGAGTTCGCCAATGCACTGCTGGACACAGCAATCCAATTGTCTAATGACCAGTTTGAGCAGCTTTCAGAGTTTGATAAGGCCTTTGGATTTTTATCAAATATTAAAGCCTTGAGTGATGTTGCAGAAGGCACGTTGCTGCAACACTTCAAGGCTCTGAAAGAACAACTGGCTGACAGGATATGTGGCCACTGTGATATTGATGACTCTGACCTTGGACACGAACTTAAAAGCCTTTCTCGAATGATTGATAATTAATCATCACCACTGACTGTGTTAAATTTCCTCATTCGCAACCACTTGCAAGACATGTGTATAAATACTTATGTTTCACTGCGCATTTATTTGACTGCACCCATTACAGTGGCTACTGCAGAATGCAGCTTTTCTAAGCTGAAACTCATAAAGACATACCTGCGTTCATCAATGAGTCAGTAGAGACTTTGAGGCTTAGCTGTGCTCTCAATCGTGCATGAAGTGGGACAAAGTGTATCACATGGCAGCCTCACTAAAGACTTTGTACGGAAGAAAACTCGTAAGATCCCAGTAAAACTGTAGGTATGTGCTCGTATTTCCTTTCCAGTAATCTTTTACAATGCTGTCAGGCAGTAAATTTCAAGTAGCACCTTAGTGTGGCTTGTATGCTGTGTATTCACTTTTTTTTGCTTACCTCCCAACAGGTAGGACCATGGGGATGGAACTAGCAGGATGTTAGGCAAAGGCAGCTAGGAGTGGCAGGACTCGTGTGGAGCAGCAGGGGAGTAGCAGAACTCGTGGGGAGTGGCAGGACCTGTCAGGATGCTAGGACAATTGGGAGCAGCGGGATTCATCGGGGGCTAGTACAGAAGTACAGGAAGAGCAGACAAGTGGCAGCAGTCAGAAGCTGAAGAGGTAAATGCACATGGAAGATGAATGACACTCTGGTCTTCACCTTTTTCTCTCTGGGTTTGAGTCTGCCTGTGTCAGACTCACTAATCCCCATTACTCTTTTGTGCATGAGTTTGAGTCTGCCTCAGGATCAGTAATCCCCATGGCTCTCTTGTGTGTTTCTTTGGGTTTGAGTCTGTCTGCCTCAGGCTCAGTAATCCCCAATGCACTCTCTGTTTGGGTTTGGGTAATCTGCCTTGGTCTCAGCAATCCCCATGGCTTTCTTTTGGGTTTGTTTGGGCTTGAGTCTGCCTCTGGCTCTGTAATCCCCATGGCTTTCCCTTGTATGTTGTATCTGTATTGTTTTCTGTGTCCCATAGCTGTGTTGTGTCTGTAGTGTTTTCTGTGTCCCATAGCTGTGTTGTGTCTGTAGTGTTTTCTGTGTCCCATAGCTGTGCTGTGTCTGTAGTGTTTTCTATGTCCCATAGCTGTGTTGTGTCTGTAGTGTTTTCTGTGTCCCATAGCTGTGTTGTGTCTGTAGTGTTTTCTGTGTCCCATAGCTGTGTTGTGTCTGTAGTGTTTTCTGTGTCCCATAGCTGTGTTGTGTCTGTAGTGTTTTCTGTGTCCCATAGCTGTGTTGTGTACATCTGCAGTGTGACTGTTCTGCATGTCAGTAATTGCCTTGAGTGATGTCAGTTTATCTACTGCTGCGTGTTTCAGTCTTGCTGTATTGATGACGTTGTCTAGTGTTTGGGAATGGTGTCTCAGTTCTGTTTTGTGGTAGTGCTAACTTAATCTTGTGTGGGTTTATGTTCAGTCTTGAAGTAAATTTGTCCTGGTCTTGTCTCTGTACTTGTGGGGGTGGGTGTCTCTGTCCTGTGTCTGCGTGGGTGTTAATGTTCAGTCTTGCTGTAGTGCAGTCTTTATCATGTGTGGGTGTCTGTCTTGTGTGCAAGTGTCTGTTTTAGTGTGCTTCTGTCTTATGTGAGGGAGTCTGTGTCTCTGTCTTTGTGTGTGGGAGTCGGTCTTTGTGTGTGGGAGTCTGTCTTTGTGTGTGGGAGTCTGTGTCTGTGTGGGTGTCTTTGTGTATTTTTGTGGGACTGGCTACCTTGATGCAGTACAGAGGCTTGTCGTAATGTAACATTGCTACTAAATGCCAGTCGTAGCTCTTGATCTCATGGCACAAAATCTGGACAAAGCCACAGATAATGGGGTTCCAGCCCCAAAGATCTGGGCAAATTTTAAATATTTCCCTTATAAACTGAAAAGGTTACTAGAATGAAAGGTGTTACCATGCATGTTCTGAAGGATATGAAGTTAAACTGAAATGCCTGTCATTTAATGAATTCAGTCATCAATGATTTGCCACAAAAAAATCAAGAAAACTACAAATTGTGAGAAACAGACCAAACATGAGTCTAGATCTGGACATTCTTTGAAAATGTGCTACCTTGCTGAGGTACAGGGATTTGTCCATAATGTAACATTCGCACTAAATGCCATTTGGTGTGTGTGCAGCTGAGTGGCAACCTTGCTGTGGTACAGGGGTTTCATAATGTAACATTGGTACTAAATGCCAGTCAGAGTGTGCACCTGTGAGTTGCTACCTTGCTGTGGTACAGGGGTTTGTCATAATGTAACATTGATACTAAATGATGGTGTGTACATGCACCTGTGAGTCGCTACCTTGCTGTGGTACAGGGGTTTATCAGAATGTAACACTGGTACTAAATGCCAGTCAGAGTGTGCACCTGTGAGTCGCTACCTTGCTGTGGTACAGGGGTTTATCAGAATGTAACACTGGTACTAAATGCCAGTCAGTGTGTGTACCTGTGAGTCGCTACCTTGCTGTGGTACAGGGGTTTGTCATAATGTAACATTGGTACTAAATGCCAGTCAGTGTGTACCTGTGAGTAGCTACATTGCTGTGGTACAGGGGTTTGTCGTAATGTAACATTGGCACTAAATGCCAGTGTGTAGCTTGCCACATCAATTCTTAATAATCTGAATGTAGTGACACTAGTGGTTAAATAGTGCTGGATGAGCTTGACAGGGAAGGGGTTGCGATGTCAATGTGGTCACACTTGATGTTCTCTTGAGTAGGGCCCCCAACTTGAACCTTGCTGGGGACCCCCAAAATGCTAGCACCGGCCCTGGTTGCTCAGTTCAACAACCGCTTTGCTGAAACAGCACATAACTTACTCAAAGATAACTCTGCTGCTCCCTTCCCCCATAACTTACTCAAAGATAACTCTGATGCTCCCTTCCCCTATAACTTACTCAAAGATAACTCTGCTGTTCCCTTCACACTACTAATCTGGGCTGAAAACATTTCTTCTTTCAAGTCTGTATCTGTACTAATAGCTATTGCTACCATTAAAATATATCTTCAGAACATGAAACCCAACACATTAGTCAGTGATTATCCACCAGGTGAGTATATTAAAATGGCAGCAGATGTCTGAGCTTACTCTATGTCCATCCTGATAAATCAGCCAGTGACAGAGAAAGTACAGTTTTGTACCTACCATAAATGTAGATGTTCGAGTGTACACCCTGCTGCAGTCATCACACTTGGGTTATCCTGTCGTCAGGCGGTCCCACAGTCGGCCGGAATTCCAAAGTCTTGGTCCAGCATTGGTTGTTGTTGCTTCTTCCCTGACGTCAGTGCACCAGGGGTATATATATATATATATATATATATATATATATATATATATATATATATATATATATATATTGCAACTGATGCCATTTTCTTCAGTTTTTCTTTCCCCAAATGTCAGGTGCCCCCAAAAAGGTGGTCAGTAATTAGTACCAAATTGAGTAAATTTTGCAAAAATACAAAATCCCTCCAGCTATAAGCAAATACATCAGGAAGGTATTGTAGAGATTTTAGCCAGTTAGTTCAGAGGGGATGGAGGGAGGGTAACCTGGACTGCAGCAGGGTGTACACTCGAACATCTACATTTATGGTAGGTACAAAACTGTACTATGTTCATCGAGTTACCCTGCTGCAGTCATCACACTTTGGTTGAATCCCAAAGCTAAGGATGGGTGGAGGAATCATAGAGGGTTATTGGAGGCTAGAAGGCCCTGCAGAACTGCAGTGGCAAAGCCAGCTCTAGTCATAGAGTAAAGTGGTAAGTGATAGTGTTTGGTAAAGGTGTGTTCTGAACTCCAAGTTGCAGCTTCCAAAATCTCCTTGGTTGGAACCCCCCTGAGGAAGGCTGTAGGATGTAGCTGTTGCCCTGGTAGAGTGGGGCCTAATGGTGGCAGGAACTGGTTTTCCATGATGGGTATAGCAAAACCAAATGCAATGTCCTATCCATTTGGAAATGGTTTGTTTTGATATAGCCTTCCCTTGTGAAGCTGTAGCATAGGATACAAAGAGCTGGTCAGATTTTCTGAAAACCTTAGTTTTATCCAAGTAGTAATGAAGTTGCCTGTGAATGTCCAAGGAATGCAGGAGTCTTTCTCCTTTGTTCTGTGGATTTGGGAAGAAGGTGGGTAAGTGGATGGTTTGATTTAAAGCCACACTGGAAACCACCTTAGGCATGAAGGAAGGATTAGTTCGTAGAGAAACTCTGTCTTGATGGAAAATGAGGAAAGGTTCCACTGCCATTAGTGCCTGTAGCTCTGAGACTCTTCTAGCTGAAGTTATTGCTAGCAGCAGGGCAGTCTTCCATTATAGAAACTGTAGATCTGCAGAGAAAGCTGGTTCAAAGGGAGGTAGCGTAAGTTTTCCCAGAACAAAATTGAGGTCCCATGTTGGTGTAGGTGCTCTCCTGGGGGGTTCTAATGTTTTTCCCCTCTGAGGAACTGTCTTAGAAGTGGATGTGAAAATAAGGGTGGATCCATGTTGTAGTGGGCTGAAATAGCTGATGTATGGATTTTAATGGAAGAAAAAGAAAGTCCTTTGTGCAACATTTCAGTTAAGTACTGTAGAATCTGAGGCATGTGAGGCTGAAGTGTGTCTTGGTCTTTAGCTTGGTTCCAGGCACAAAACCTTTTCCATTTGTCCGAATAGGTCTTCCTGGTGCTGGGCCTCCTAGCTTCCAGAATAACATCCATAACTGCTTGGGAAAGAGGAGCTGGCTGGATGCTTAGGTGATTTGCCATGCAGCCAGTTTTAAGGCTTTGAGCTGGCTGTGAAGAATCTGATTGTTTTGCTGTGTGAGCAAATGGGCAATTTGTGGTAAAATCCAAGGTGGGCCCTGGGTCATATTCCTCAAAAGTGGGTACCAGTGCTGGCGTGGCCAGTCTGGGGCTATGAGTATCAGTCGTGGTCTCTCCTTTCTGACTTTCAAAAGCACCTTTGTGAGGAGAGGCAATGGAGGGAAGGCATATACTGTCAGGTTTTTCCAACTGAATGAGAGTGCGTCCACTTTCCAAGCTTGGTGGTGCAGTGTCCTTGTACAAAATGTTGTTAGCTGATAGTTTTGGGGGCTAGCAAACAGGTCTATGTCTGGAAGGCCCCATTTTTGAGTTATCATTGCAAATACTTGTGGATCCAGTTTCCACTCTTGGGGATCCATGATGTTTCTGCTGAGGTCGTCTGCCAACGTGTTCTTTTTTCCTGGCAGGAATTGAGCTTGTAACTGAACTTGGTAAGCCAGAGCTGTGTTCCACAAGGTCATTGCTTGCCTGCATTGAGGGTATGAGTGTGTACCCCCTTGTTTGTTTATGTACCACATTACTGTGGTGTTGTCCATCCTTATTGTAAGTTGTCCTGGATGTAATAGATTCTTGAAGGCTGTCGGAGCATTCTGTACAGCTGGCATCTCTTTTTGATTGATGTGCAGATTCCTTTGATCTGCAGTCCATACGCCTTGAATGCACCGTCCTGCCATGTGTGCCCCCCAGGCATAGTCTGATGCATCTGTTGTCATAGTTTGCCTGGCTGGGGGCAAGGTGAAAGGCTGACCCTTGTTGAGGTGACATGCCTGTGACCACCATAGAAACTCCTGTTGTAGGCAGGGAATGAGAGATATCATTGTGTCCAAGCTGTGGCTGTGTTGAGACCATACGCTTTTTAGGTACCACTGTAATTTCCTCATATGCAGCTTTGCAAATGGTATTAGTAGTATGCAAGATGCCATGAAGCCCAAGGTCTGCAGAATTTTTCTTGCAGGTAGTTGGGTCTTTGTTGCCATTGTTCTGAAATATTGAGTCAGTTGTAGTTGTTTGTCTGGCATCAGATAAGCCTTCTGGGCCGTTGTATTCAAGCTGGCACCCAGGAATGTCATATTTTGTGAGGGTACTAGTTTTGATTTCTTTTCATTTACTGTGTACCCTAGGAAACTTAGAAGATGTTTTACAAAAGCCAGATGTTGTAAGAGGATGTCCTTGCTTTCTGCTTGGATGAGGTAGTCATCCAATTATGGGTATATTTGAATTCCTCTTTGTCTGCAGTATGCAATTACTGGTGCCAGGCATTTTGTGAAGACCGTGGGTGCAGTAGGGCAGTGCAGAGAATTGGTAATGGGTTGAACCTGCAATGAAACGGAGGTATCTTCTGCAACTTTGTCTGATAGGGACATGCAGGTATGCCTCCTTGAGGTCCAATGTTACTAGCCATGCTTTCTTGCCCAACATGGGAAGAAGCTGCTGTAGTGTTAGCATCTTGAATTTGGGTACTTGTAAGAAGGTGTTTAGAATTGAAAGGTCCAGAATTGGTCTCCAGGCATTGTCCTTTCTGGGAACTAGAAAGAGTCTTGAATAAAATCCTTGGCCTTGCTCTCGAGTAGGTACCAGTTGAATGGCTCATGTCCATGAGAGCTGTAATTTGTTTTTGTGCCTCTGCCCATTGATTTTGTTGCAGGTTTGGCATTCCTCTTTTCATTGGCAAGGTGTGAAAATGGAATCTGTATCCTCGTGAAATTATGTCTAGGACCCATTTGTCCTTTGTGACACTGTGCCAGTTGTCTGAAAAAAGTGCGAGTTTTCCTCCCAAGGGGGCTGCCAAGAGAGTGTTGCTTGGCCAGATGAGGTGCAAGTCATTGAGATGGCCTTCTGGTAGTTTGGGACCTGTCTTCTTCTCCCTTCTGTGTTGCAGTGCCCCATTGTCGAGGTTTGTACTGGGCTTGTGGTTGTCCTCTGCCTCTTGGATGTCTGTATTTACCCCTCTGTGGTCTGTCAGTAGCTGGAAAGGACCAATTTTTTGTTGGCCAATTTCTGCTGAAGCGAGGGGGCTGTACCTGTAGGAAATCTTTGACTGTCTGCATAGATTTTGCCTTATCCTCCATTTTCTTTAAGACTTCTTCTGCTTTAACTCCAAAAAGAACATCCTGCTGTAAGGGAGCATCTAGAAGCTTTGCTTTAACATGATCAGGCAAAGTTTGTTCCTTTAACCAAGCATGTCTACATATAACAGACCCACTGACAGCTGCTATGCAGGAGGCCTCCAGAGAATCAAACCCACATTGTAAGGTGTGTTTGCCCACCTCTTCAGTTGCATGCAACAGATCCTGCATTTCTTTCAATTCAGACTGTTGAGGGAGAGTGGTGATTCTTTGCTTTAACTGTGAGATTAGAAATTGCTGATACTTAAGCATGTGAAATTGGCAATTTAGTGCCCTCATAGCTAGAGTGGCTGAGGTGTAAACCTTTTTCCCCCATCTGTCTAGTGCTCTGGAATCCCTTTCAGAGGGTACAGGATTTTTAGCCATAGAAGCCTTAGCCCCTTTGGGACCCTGGTAGATTGTCTCTGGGTTAGCAACAGGACTTTTGTAAAGAAATTTGTGGGAATCAGGCACTCTGTAGTATCTGTCAGGCTTGGCCGGAGCAGGAGGTAGAGTCTGGGTTCAAACTGGATTCTAAGTAAACATCATCCACAATGTCTAACACGGGTGGGATGGCAAATGGTCTGTACTGGGGGAGTAAAAGAAACTCTCTGAGCCTTTTCTTTGAGTCAGAGTAGTCCTGACCTTCCCAGTGAGAATGTTCCCTCATAGTGTGTAAAGTTTCCCCAAAGGAATAGTCTTCAGAAGGAGAAGCTGAGGGAATGGAATCCTCAGCATCAGAATCTTCATAAGGGGAGAAGGAGTAATCTTGGTCTTCAGAAGAGGCTGAAGAAATGGACACTTGTTCAGAGGATGCATAGTCTTCCTCTTGTCTAGGCCTTTTGTCTGGAGGAGGCTGGGAACACCTGATTAAAGAGATCAAATTCTCAGCCATTTTGAGCATCTGTTTCTTAGGCATGGGGCCTTGAACAGGGGACTGAAATGCAGTCCTTTTAGATTTAATAGGAGTCTTTGTCTTAGGATACGTTTTAATGGTAAGCGTCGCCGGTCTGAAAACGCCTTCAGAAACCGAAGGCATTTCAGCAGCACTGGCATCTTTATCAGTAATGTCGTCGGTATGGCCTGAACTAAATGGTTGCGTCGGCCTGGTACATTCCGTCAAAAGTTCCGAAGCAGTCTCGGGTTCCAAATCTGCGGTAGTCAGGGGCTGCGTCGCAGCCTCACTGAGGACTGGAGAACCGGAGACCGGACCAGTCGAGGCCTCGGAATCTGGCTTAGGCCTGGGCTATCTGTCCTTATCCTTGCATTTTTTGTGCATGCCGATAGTCGGTTGCTCTGACGGCATACTGTAATTAAATTTTCTACCGAAGTAGTGTCGTGCAAAATCAAAGTGTCTTTTAATAGTACATTTATTAAACCTAGCACAAAAACGACAACTAGTGACGTCGAGGTCTGGGCCTAGGCAAGGTATGCAATAAGAATGAAAATCCTTATGAGGTATTTGCTTCCCACAAGAAATACAATTGTTAACTTTTTCTGACATCGGTCTGAGGCAAGAAAAGTTTCCCCAATGGGGTACTTAGCTTTATAGAAGACTTCGGTCTGAAATTCGAATTTGAAAATCTCAGGAGTCAGCCGACTGGCACTTGCAAACTGCTTCTGCTTCGGGCACCGCACGGCAAGAAAGACTGAATAAAATGGCATCGGTTGCAATATATATATATACCCCTGGCGCACTGACGTCAGGGAAGAAGCTACAACAACTGACGCCAGACCAAGACTTTGGAATTCCAGCCGACTGCGGGACCGCCTGATGACAGGATAACCCAAGTGTGATGATTTCAGCAGGGTAACACGATGAACATCTATATTTCCTCATTCTAGAAAAAAATAATATTCCCCGGCACAAAAGTGGCAGTTCCACTGAATTCTCTAACTATAGACGTATAGCTATTCTATCTCCTCTCTCTAAGGTTCTTGAAAAATGTATCCATTCTCAGCTTCTCAACTACTTTAGCAACAACAATTTTCTTTCTGAAATTCAGCATGGTTTCATCCCCACCATAACACAAGCACTTGCATCCTCAGTTTCACTGACACCATAAACTTTCACATAAACACCGGTAACCTTGTCTTTTCTCTTTTCTTTGATCTGTCTAAATCCTTAAATATTTAGTTTCTCATCAAAAATTACTAATCAAACTTTCTTCTTCAGGACTTGAACACTTACCTCTCTCTTATGATTTCAGAGCTCCCTATCAAATAGATATAAAAACTGTAAAATGGCAAAATAAACACTGATAATTTCTCCCTCTGTCTGTTGCTGTTCCTTAAGGATCAGTCATAGAGGCATTACTGTTTAACATCCTTATAAATGATCTCCATACTGGAACCAAGCATAGTGCAATACACAGATGACTCTGCCCTCATCTGCTAACATACTATACCTTCAGCAATCAATCAACAGTCGTTTTCATCCTTTGAGCCATGGTTACTCATCACCGACCTAATGTTAAATGTAAAAAAACTAGTGTTCCTACCAAAACAGCTCCAAAAACAAACCTTTACTGTTGCATCAAAAGACAATATTACAAAAAAATAGTATCAAGACAAAATTGCTGGGTGTTACTACTGGTTAAAATCTAACATTTGATCATCATGTTCCTCAATTGCTGGGTGTTACTACTGGTTAAAATCTAACATTTGATCATCATGTTCTTCAATTGCTGGGTGTTACTACTGGTTAAAATCTAACATTTGATCATCATGTTCTTCAGTTGCTGGGTGTTACTACTGGTTAAAATCTAACATTTGATCATCATGTTCTTCAATTGCTGGGTGTTACTACTGGTTAAAATCTAACATTTGATCATCATGTTCTTCAATTGCTGGGTGTTACTACTGGTTAAAATCTAACATTTGATCATCATGTTCTTCAGTTGCTGGGTGTTACTATTGGTTAAAATCTAACATTTGATCATCATGTTCTTCAATTGCTGGGTGTTACTACTGGTTAAAATCTAACATTTGATCATCATGTTCTTCAATTGCTGGGTTTTACTACTGGTTAAACTCTAACATTTGATCATCGTGTTCTTCAGTTGCTGGGTGTTACTACTGGTTAAAAACTAACATTTGATCATCATGTTCTTCAACATATTAAAAAACAAACAAAAACCCTGCTGCAGTTTATTGAGCTAGTGCATATATCTCAGAATCTGCTAGGAAAATTGTATTTTCATCCTATCTTCTCCCATCACTTCTTTATGCAGCTCCCATTCTTACTAACCTCCATTGTATGTGTATATGTATATGTATATATATATATATATATATATATATATATATATATATATATATATATATATATATATGATATATATGAAACAAGAAAGTGGATGCGCACTGTAACAAGATAGCTAAAGTCATAACTACCCTTCTGTCATGAACATACCACTGTGTTGTCCTTAAACAATAACACCAGACTGAGTTTCCACAATATCTCTCCTACTCATTATTGCAAAAAAATGTAATTTACAAATCTAAAAGTTGTCCTTCTTTCGACAGCATTCTCTGACAGTACTCACACACATGGAAACTGCATTCAGGAAATAAAAATCTCTTTATTTCTAGCAAATTTAAAACCATAGCTGATGACTCACATTATTCAATTTGTCTTTCTAAACTGTGGAACAACATACTGATTGAAGTATGACAACTAGACCGAGCCCATCTCTTGGTTATGAACCTGCTCTAACAGTACCTGCTCATCTCTTGGTTATGCACCTGCTCTAACATTACCTGTCCATCTCTTGGGTATACACCTGCTCTAGCAGTACCTGCCCATCTCTTGGTTATGCACCTGCTCTAACAGTACCTTTCCATCTCTTGGTTATGCACCTGTTCTAACAGTACCTGCCCATCTCTTGGTTATGCACTTGCTCTAACGGTACCTGTCCATTTCTTGGGTATACACCTGCTCTAGTAGTACCTGCCCATCTCTTGGTTATGCACCTGCTCTAACAGTACCTTTCCATCTCTTGGTTATGCACCTGTTCTAACAGTACCTGCCCATCTCTTGGTTATGCACTTGCTCTAACGGTACCTGTCCATTTCTTGGGTATACACCTGCTCTAGTAGTACCTGCCCATCTCTTGGTTATGCACCTGCTCTAACAGTACCTGTCCATCTCTTGGTTATGCACCTGCTCTAGCAGTACTTGCCCATCTCTTGGTTATGAACCTGCTCTAGCTATACCAACTCCAGGATCACACTACAGTGGGGAAAAGGGCAAATTCACGATGACAGCTAAGCGATTTCATTCGTTGAATTGGCCATTCGCATAAACGGTAGTTGGATGTTTAGGGGGTCCATAAAGTGGCTTTCGATTAGGCAATATAGACTTTTTTGTTTATATCATATGTTTGCCACTTGTTCCTTTTCTTCATGCCGATGTATGTTTTTGGAAACTGTTTGTATTTCTCAAATCCACTTTGTGGGAGTTTAAAAATTGTCATCACATGATATGTTTTGCTATATTTGTAATATTTTATGTTTTAATATGAAAACAAGGAGTTTTTCTCTCTAGGCCTCTACTGAAAAGGGATTTTGCCCAGTTGGACTGTCTGGCCAAGAAATAGAGATAAATAAAAAGTATGTATATGTGTGTGTGTGTGTGTGTGTGTGTGTGTGTGTGTGTATATATATATATATATATATATATATATATATATATATATAAAGAGACACACATACACACACACACACACACACACACACACACACACACACACACACACACACATGCATGCACATATTCTTCAACACATTAAAAAACAAACAAAACTTACTGCAGTTTATCAAGCTAGTCCATATCTCTCTTCTTCTGCAAGTGCTCAAAACCACTGTGTCAAAGCCAAGGACATGACTGTCTTACAAGTCATGTGGGCTGCTACATGTACTTAGACTTGAATATAGGTTTGGACAAGCAGCTGCCACATCTTACTCAGACTCATTATTGAAGTGCAACAGCCGCATTGAGGGAGGGAAAGGAGGGTTTCAGGGTTAGGGATTGCAAAGGAAGTTTTAGGGTTAGGAAGTAGGAAGGGAGTTTTAGGTTTAGGGAGTGAGGCAGAGTTTTGGGTTATGGAGCATGATGGAGTTTTAGGGTTAGCAAGCAGGAAAGGAGGTTTAGGTTTAGGGAGCAGGAGGGGAGTTTTTGGTTAGGAAGGGTGAACTCAAGTTTGGATCTGGGTGGGAGGTTTAGGCCTAGAATTAGGGTTCTGGTAAGGCTATATAATTTTATAGCAAAAAAAAAACAGTTCATTCACAATCTTCAACTTCAATGCCTTTTATGTTTTGAGACTGTCTGGGCAACACAGGCTTTCCACCATGCAAAAGAGTGCAAATGACTGCTTTGCTGCTGCAGAGATCATCTGGAACAACAGAATTCTTATGAGACACATCAGCTAGGTAAAGTGAACAATAGTTATCCAGAGTGAGCTTATCCTCAAGCAGAGGAGTGTGATGCACTTGTGATCAAGTCTTTAGCTAGTCTTTGTCAGGTCACAGAGCTGAAAGTCAAACTAAGGCTCCAACAGGGTCGTCTAGACTGGTCTTACATAGCTTGTGGCTACAGTGTCAAGTAAAGAGGAAAGGGCTTGCTTATAAACCTTAATCATCTCTTTAAGACTAGTAGCACTGCAGTCTTGAAGTTGGGTGACAAAATAGGATTACAAATGTCTGTGGTGTTTGGCACAATCTTGTGTATTACACAAGCTGTATGTCTGATGGTTCCAGCTGGGATGTTGTGAATAACTGTGATCAGAGTAAGTGGCTGGTTCTTCTACCAGATCACAAAAACAAGATAGAACCGATGGAAAACGCTGTCTTTATTAATAAATAACAAAGCTTTCGGGAATGTCCCTTCTTCAGTGTTAGAACTAATAATACTAAAACATTAGATTATAACAGTTTTTAAAAAAACACCACATGACACAGCCATCCAATCTATTTTCTAATGTCATTAAGACATCATTAAGAACACAATCATCTCTAAAAGGTACAGCATATATCTGCATTAAATGCTCATACAAAAACATGTTTGATACTAAAAACAACAAAAATAATTTTTGTTTAAACCAACAACAGACAATTCACTATCTCATTTTTAAATTTTAAATAAAGTGTACATAATATAGCTTATATCTTACCTATATATATATATATATATATATATATATATATATATATATATATATATATATATATAATTATCTCTAGAAAAAAAATAGTCCTTAAAATAGGTAACTATCTGTATTGCTTCTGTCTAAAATCAAGTATTGGTTTAAGTGTCATTCTATTATTTAACCCAGGTGTTCTATCCGCTGCAAGTCTTATTATCCATCTATACTCAGACATTTCTAACTTATTATTCTGGTCACCAAATCTAAGATTTTTATATACAACTTCTAATACTTTAAATTTAAAATTGTGTAAGTTACCACTATCTATCCTATGTTGTGCTAATGCATTAGATGGAATATTCCTTCTCATATCTGACTTGTGTTCAATAATACGATCTTTCAAGCATCTAGAACATTTTCCAACATAAAATCCCTGACATTGTGTACACGTAGCAAGGTACACAACCATAGTTGTCTTACAAGTTACTGCACATACATATTTTTGTTTACTTGTTGGATGTTCGAAATACTTCTTGTCACAACTGTCTGAGCAGCAGCTACAATTACAGCATGGAGCTGTTCCTGTATTGTATGTTATAGAAGTAGTTAAAAATTTACCTTAAAATCTTTAAAACATAACTTTCTTTTTAAATTACTCATGTTTCTATATACAAAGTAAGGTTTATTTCCTAACAATGCATATAATTCTGGTTGAACTAATAAAATCCGCCAGTTCCTTTTAATTACCGCTTCTACATATTTTGTCATATTGTTATATGTTGTAACATACCTCACCTTAGGGGATGAAGTACTATTTTTATCAGTAATAGCTAATTGTTTACCAAAATAGGGAGCTGCTTGTTCCATTCTAAGCTCCATTATATTATCTCTCATATTTATAACATTCTCCATGTCATATCCTCGATTTTGAAATTCCTGACATAAACTTTCCATTTGCTCCTCATCTACCAGATCCCCAGCCATCACACAAAGACAGAAGAGCAAATCTAATATATTCTCAAACCTATGGGTTACAGAAATACCCAAGCAAATTCCTTCATAACACAAATAAATTGGTACTGACTCTTCTTACGGGACCCAGCTATACCATATAAAAGAAGCTCTGCCCTCCTTGAAAACCTGAACTGCGCCCAGTTAATCCCATTACAAGACTTTTTGTCGGGGAACAACTCATATTAAAAGGAAAGACTGCCTAAGTTTTTACTACCCTTCTTACGGGACCCAGCTATACCATATAAAAGAAGCTCTGCCCTCCTTGAAAACCTGAACTGCGCCCAGTTAATCCCATTACAAGACTTTTTGTCGGGGAACAACTCATATTAAAAGGAAAGACTGCCTAAGTTTTTACTACCCTTCTTACGGGACCCAGCTATGCCATATAAAAGAAGCTCTGCCCTCCTTGAAAACCTGAACTGCGCCCAGTTAATCCCATTACAAGACTTTTTGTCGGGGAACAACTCATATTAAAAGGAAAGACTGCCTAAGTTTTTACTACCCTTCTTACGGGACCCAGCTATACCATATAAAAGAAGCTCTGCCCTCCTTGAAAACCTGAACTGTGCCCAGTTAATCCCATTACAAGACTTTTTGTTGGGGAACAACTCATATTAAAAGGAAAGACTGCCTAAGTTTTTACTACCCTTCTTACGGGACCCAGCTATACCATATAAAAGAAGCTCTGCCCTCCTTGAAAACCTGAACTGCCCAGTTAATCCCATTACAAGACTTTTTGTCGGGGAACAACTCATATTAAAAGGAAAGACTGCCTAAGTTTTTACTACCCTTCTTACGGGACCCAGCTATACCATATAAAAGAAGCTCTGCCCTCCTTGAAAACCTGAACTGCGCCCAGTTAATCCCATTACAAGACTTTTTGTCGGGGAACAACTCATATTAAAAGGAAAGACTGCCTAAGTTTTTACTACCCTTCTTACGGGACCCAGCTATACCATATAAAAGAAGCTCTGCCCTCCTTTAAAACCTGAACTGCGCCCAGTTAATCCCATTACAAGACTTTTTGTCGGGGAACAACTCATATTAAAAGGAAAGACTGCCTAAGTATGTACATGCTATATTATTGTCCCTGAATACTTAACGTGTGCCTAGCCTACCTACCTGCCCAGGACTACCAGCAGCCAGCGACAGTCCCCTATATCTTGCTGACCAGACCCTCATTCCTACTCTGTTATTACTATCACTAGTATTCCTACCTTTCCTCCTTTAAGTTCTACTGAATTTCCTACTACTATTCCTATCTCTATCTTACTTTTTCCTATACATATCTGCTTCTATAACTTTGCCTTCTACGTGGCCCCCTCACACTTCTCCTTCCTCCTCCTCTGAATCTTTGCCCAACTTACTGTTTTCAGCCTTCTACCTGGATCTGTACTCTAGTTTACTCTCCATTCCTCTCCCCTGCCCACACTATCCCGATCTTAACCTGACTACTCTAGCTCTACCTATAACATACCCTAAACCTTCTTAATACTTATACCACCAGTTCTAACTTACCTGCTGTTTATACACCTGGCTGATTGTTTCCTCTCAGCAATTTCCTACTCTACTCCTTTGGCTCTGCCCGCTCCGTTCGCCTTTCGGGCTCACTCCGCTCCCCTCCCTGCCCCCAAATCCCACCCGCCCC
This sequence comes from Protopterus annectens, assembly GCF_019279795.1. Classification (NCBI taxonomy): domain Eukaryota; kingdom Metazoa; phylum Chordata; order Ceratodontiformes; family Protopteridae; genus Protopterus; species Protopterus annectens. The sequence goes on along the minus strand of NC_056750.1, from coordinate 821,848,007 downwards.
TGGGACCTCTACATTTATCCCCACATAACCACACCCACCACAGTCCCTAGCCAATCAGAACTTGTTCTTCCCTCCACCCACTCCATAGCCGACTCCTCCCTTATCCGCCCTTCCCCTCTCTGAACATATACCTATTTTATACTATCCCCACTCATCTCAACATGTCCAACACGCACCTTCCTCTCCTACTAATAACTCTTCTAACTATTCTTACCTCTACCTATCTCATAACCTACTATAAGCAACCTTTAAATTCAACCTTTTGTACTCCACACAAACATACCCTAGCTACCCCCACAACCACACTCACAAACCATAGCTGTCCCATATACAGCAACTCATATCTTGAACCTAAATATCATCGCCTGTCACACATCAAATACCTTATTCTTCAACTTACAAAACACTGGTACTGCATCAAACCCTCACAACTAACTAACCTTATTCATGGTTTATCTTTAATTTATGGGGACATCCACCCCAACCCAGGCCCTAACACAAACATACCATCCCCTAATTCCCAAACACTGAATCCCATGCCTACACCACAAACTAAACCTCACAAATCCCTTACAATAGCTCATCTAAACATCCGTAGCATATGTAACAAACTTCCTGCTCTTCATGCTCTACTCGAAGTCCAGCAGTATGACATTCTCTGTCTTACTGAAACCTGGCTTAAACCCACAATAAAGGATAATGAAATTATCCCCCCTGGCTATAACATCCTAAGACAAGACCGTCTTAATAAAAAAGGGGGAGGAGTAGCCATACTCTTCAAAACTGGACTGGAAATAAATAAATCAGCCCTTACCCCACCACATGACTCTAATGCTGAACTAATTATTTCCAAACTCTCCCTAAATTCACACAAGGCTATTAATATCATCTGCACTTATCTTCCCCCAGGCAACAATCCCCCCATATTAGAAGACCTACTAAACTGGTTTTCAATAAATTTCCCTCAAGAAACAATACTACTAGGCGACTTTAATATTGATTGGAACTTATGCAAACAAGCTAATCCATCTACCATTATTAACTTACACGGATTTCATCAAACCATCAACTCCACAACTAGAACAAATAAAAGCAATAACAAAGAAACCATACTCGACGGGATCCTGACTAATACTCCCCAACAAAAGTACTCAACAGGTACCCTCCCAGATGACCTTAGTGACCACTCTCACATACATCCTTAGGCACAAAACTCATCTAACAACATCCCCCCTAATTCGCTTATCTCGCAGCAAAAAACACTTTAACCATCAACACTTTCAAAATGAACTCAGCTTAATCAACTGGGCACCTCTAAAAACTCTCCCAATAGATGAAGCTGTTAACCACTTTAATAATACCTTTCTTACTATTCTCGATCATCATGCCCCCACCCGTTCTATACGAATGAAATCTAAATCAGCTCCATGGCTTACAACCAACACCAAACAACTTATCCTTAGTAGGAATAAAGCCTGGACTAAATGGCGAACCACTAAAGACTCTTTTGATCACCTTAGCTTCAAACAAAAAAGGAACATGACTAAGCTTGCTATCATACAGGATAAAAAGAACTACTATACCCAGCTACAGCAACCCTCCCACCACCAACCACAAAAATTTTGGAAATCAATTAATTCACTACTATCCCCTGGCAAGGTCAAAACTCCCAACCCACTCGGCTCCTGCCCTGACTCTCCCCTACAAACAGCTAATGCATTTAATAACTTCTTTACATCAACCATACTTAAACTGGCCAACCAACAAAGCCCAGACCCCTCATTACTAGGGAACACTAGCTGCACTCCACCTCCATTTCTGCTTAAACCCATACCAATCTCTTATATTCTACACTTACTTCAGAAGCTCAAACCCTCAACCCCCTCAGCTGACAAATTGCCGGCTGAATATCTCCAGCTAGGTGCTAAAGCTATTGCCTACCCTATCTATATTCTAATCAACAGAACCATAAAAGAAAGTACTATACCCTCACTCTGGAAAATCTCCCACATCATCCCTCTCTTCAAAGGGGGCGATTCATTTGAATACTCTAACTACCGCCCTATAGCACTGCTATCTCCTATTGCTAAAATAATGGAGAAATGCATCCACAAACAGCTTTTAAATCACCTCCTATCTAATAATCTCCTAGCTACTTGCCAACATGGCTTTCGTCCCTACCATAGCACCACCACAGCCTTATTATCCTTCATAGACTCTATTAATATAAACCGGAATAACAATCTTCTTTCATCAGCATTCTTTGTTGACCTGTCAAAAGCCTTTGACATGGTGAACCACCAACTCCTCCTACATTGTTTAAAATCTCTGTCTCTCAATAATCTTGCCTTAAACTGGTTTACTTCCTATCTTCAGAATCGGAAACAAGCTGTTTTATGGAACAACAATCTTTCCGAACTTCTCCCCACCACTTTAGGAGTACCTCAGGGCTCGATCTTAGGTCCTCTTTTATTTTCCATCTTTATTAACAACCTGAATCTTGCCACCCCACTAACCACTTGCATTCAGTACGCCGATGACACCACCATCATCTGCTCTGCCACAACACAAGCTGACCTCCACGCACTTACTCAAAAAACTTTTACCACCATTGAACGATGGTTCTCCAATCACTGCCTTCTCTTAAACCCTAAGAAAACTAAACTTCTCCTCTTTTCACCCACACACCTGTCTCCCCCTATTAGTTTCACACTCACTTCTAACAATGGCACCCTTATCTCTCCCGACCAAACAACCAAACTTTTAGGAGTTACCATTGACAACTTACTCAAATTTGATGCACATATAAACTCTATCATAAAAGCAACTAATAGAAAATTAGGTTCTCTCTACAGAATCAAATCCTTCTTAACACCTGAAGCAAGAACTACCATAGCCAGAACATATCTTCTCTCTACTCTACTATATGCATCCCCCATTTATACTAATCTTTCTAAACATAACATCAACAGGCTTACAACAGCCTACTACAACATTGCCAAATTTGCCACTGCCTCTCCATATAAAACACATCACTGCCTGAACCTCCATAACCTAGGATGGCTTGAGTTACCTCACCTAATTCAATACTACCAACTTACAATTGCCCATAAAGCCCTTCACCACCCAGAAAATATACCTATGCTCTCTACTCTGATAAAACCTTACAATAACCTAAAAACCCTTCGCTCCTCCAATAAATTACTGATTCAAACTTCTCTAGCAAAGAATACAGCAGGTGACTCTATATTTTCCAACTCAGTTGGTAAAATTTGGAATCAACTTCCTCCAGACCTTATAGCCCAAACTTCTATCACTCTATTTAAAACTCAACTAAAACATTTTCTAACCAATCACTGGCTTTGCTCATGCAATTTCCCTAGCTGAACACATACCGCCTACCCTCTCCATCTCTCTTTTCATTTCTACCTAAGAAATTGACTCTATTAACTACAAACTAGTATTTTCTACTCTTTTCTAGCCTTCAAACTACTTAATTACTTATGTCTTTATTGTATATATCTGTACTGAAGAGATTTAATATTTTTGAATACTCTTACTGAAAAACTTGCCTAAATGCCTGTTTTAGATGTGTCTCTAATTCCCTATGTATTTTGAATGCCTGTTTTAGTTGTGTCTTAAACTGCCTATGTACTTTAAATGTACTTTTGTTACTATGCATTAGATAGTGCAGCTTAAACTGCCTATGTACTTAGAATGTACTTTTGTTACTTTGCATTAGATAGTGGAGCTTTTCTCCTCGGGCCTCCACTGAAAATGGACATGTATCCAGTTGGACTAGCCCGGTTAACAAATGTAAAATAAAATAAATAAATAAATAAATGAGCTGCTAGGGGAACCAAAGCACCACAGAGAGAAGAAAGTCAGTGAACTCCTGAAAAAATATCCTTGTACTCTCAATTACGTGGTATATCAGCAAGAGGAGGACACACTCCTTGTTTGCTGCTCCAACCACAACATGTTCAGCTGAATTGCTACATCTAAATTTGATCTTCTTCATTTAAATGCTAAGAGATAATCTGATCCAGTTTAGTCTTAGACAATGAATCACAGAAACCCCGAGTGGCATGAAGCCTGCAGGTACAGGCTAGATTTCACATAGATATGCCCATGTTTATGAAGCCTGCAGGTACAGGCTAGATTTCACATAGATATACCCATTTTTTATGTAAAAACAACTGGTACGGGCAACTTTAGAGGATAAAAAGAAAGAAAAGCCTGCAGTTGCTCCTTTGCTTAAAAAGTAGTGAAACCCCTGACAATAAAGGCATACTAATAAAATTAAACCGATGGAATGCAGACAACCAATATGTGAACAAGACCTAATGTAGAATCAAATGCATTAAAAGTAATCAAACTTCCAGAGAGTAATAAAATTAAAAATATATATAATTATTAACAGAATCATTAAAATGAAACACTAGTGATTTATCACTCAAATTTGCTAATAAGTCAAAATTGAATAACTATAAGAAATGACTCAATTATTAAGATTTATTCATCATTACAAAAATAATATTTACTTCATGGTGAACAGGTTGCAGTTCATAGTTTGACAGTAATATGGTCCTAGAGATATAAACATTTGAACTGTGAGGTAATAACTTCATTGTTTTCTGCAATATTTTAATTAAAATTTTGAAAAAAAAGATAAATCATAAACTTTAAACATAATACAGAGTAGAAATATGATTGATCATTGTTTTAAAGAACTATTAAAATTGTAACTGTTTACAATATATATATATATATGTACAAAAGCCTGAGACCAGCAAAATAGTAATTGAAACAAAACAATCCTAACAACAGTCCAAATAATTAAGTAGATGAAGTACACAAGGATTAGTCTTTAATTTGTTTAGATAGATTTTTCCTTCCTTCACTTTGATTTCTCTAATTGCAACTTCCTGTAGAAGAATAAGAAAGTCTTCAAATTTAATTTCTGAGGATGATTTCCAGTTCTTAGAAATCATTTTTCTGGCCAGAGAAAGTATACTCCAAGTTAAATAAGAAAAGTCTTTTTTTTGTTTATCTGTTCCTAGAACATTAAAGAAAACCAATTATTTCATTAAAATAAATGTATCATTCGATAATGCTTTAAAAAAATGTTTTGTATTTTTACCAAAAAAGTCTCAGCCATGTGGCATTCATACAACCTATGTGACCAATTAGCTTTAATTTGTTTCATAAACGCAAGGAAAAGAAAATACAAAAAGATGACATTTTTTATGAAGAAAAAGTGTGGTCCCCCTTAAGGGAAGGTGATGACATTAATGCGCATTCAGAGGAGAACAGTCCAGGAAGTAAAGAGTCTCGGCGCAATGAACCATGCACTAGTGGGTCCAGAACAACTTCCTTTCAACAAGAAAAAACTTTTTTGTCCCTCAACAGCCCAAAAGATTAGAAGAGAGGGGAGAGGAAGGGAATGTCAGCCACTCGAGTTATTCTGCAGTGGCGAGCAATGGATATATGGAGGACAACATTCAGAGACTTCCAAAAGGGGACAGAGTGATTTCTGTGAGCCAACAGAAAGCACAGAGGACATATCCTATGTTTCTGAGGCCAACAGATTACAGGCCAAACAGGGCACCTTTACACAAAAGGTAATGCCAAAAGACTTTAAAATATTTAATTTGTCCAACAGACATTTTTTGGAAAAATAACTTAATGTTTTAAGGAAAGACTTTTCATTTGTAGCATCTTGTAGATCGCATATAGTACAGACAATTATTGACTTGAAGGGCTACACCCGTAACTTAAACTTAAGGTTTATTTTTGGAGATAAAAACAGAAATAAAGTATGTGATGGGAAACTGGTGGTTCCTGGTGTGTACAACCCCGCTTTGCATCCGGTTATAAAAACCTTCAGAAAAGTTTGTGAGAGGGAGATTAGGGGTTTGTTATGTAATAAATTTGTCAACAGAAGAAAGAAAATGTTTCAATTTTATTAAAATGGATAACTCCATTAGAGTAATGAAAGCAGACAAAGAAGGGGTATGGTTGTAGTCAATAGAGATGAATATGTCAGCAGCAGATGCATGTTATTGCAGGGTGAGCTGTAGTACAAGCAGGTTACTAACAGTAGTTTTTATAAAGCTTACAGGTATAATGATCAGTGGTTGAATGAAAACCTGATGGGAGGTGTCATTTCAGATACTATGTTTTCTCTTTTTCAAGTGGTTCATCCCAAAATTGGGAATTTATTTGGAATACCAAAAATACATAAGGATGCCAAACATGACTTTTTAATCAAAATTGGAGACAAAGAATGAGCAGAAGATTTGTTGGTAGCTGTAGATGTTACATCGTTGTATACGTGTATCCCACATGATGTAGGTATGGAATGGGTAGGATACATGCTAGTCCACAGTGAGGAACATGAAGTGGAGGAACATAAATTCATGCCTGAGTACATTGAGTATATACTTAACAACAGTTTTTTTGGTTTCAGTGGGGATTCTTTTATACAGACCAGAGGGGTGGTGATGGGAGCTAGGATGGCACCAAATTATACAAATTTGGTAATGAATTATTGGGAGACACAGATTTTGAGTAAACTTTCAGGTTATAATCATGTTAAGCATTATTGCCATTTTATTGATTTGTTTTTTGTGTGGGTAGGAGAAGTGGACCAATTCCAGTTGTTTATGAATGTTTTAAATGACAGTATGGAATGATTTAAGTTAACTTGTGTTAGTGATGTAACTAGATGATGTGATAGTGATGTGATAGTGATGTGATAGTGATGTGATAGTGATGCAATTAGAGTCAGAGGTATTCAAGAGTGAACAAACATGCACGTTGGGGTCTGTCATTAGTTATAAAAATGTGACTAGTAACAGCTTACTACATCAAGAATGTCATTCACAGCAATTGGAGAATATTAGTATGTATTTGTGTTTCGTCGTCCTTTATTTTGCTTTTCATTTATTTATTTACCCGCGGTGGTGGTGCTGCGGTAGCGATGTTGCCTCACAGTAAGACGCTGTCCGGTTCGATTCTCAGCTAGAGTGTCTTCTGCGTGGAGACATGTGTGAATGGCCATACCTTTGTTGAAGGTTGTGCATCAGGGCTGGTAACTCGGCACGTAAAAATCAACTACCAATCATTAGCGGACCGGAGTTCCGCTGTGGCGACCCCTAACCGGGAAAAGCTGAAAGACACAACAACAACAACTCAATTTTATTTATTTTGCTGCAGTTATTGCTACTTGGTAGTAGTCTGATTAAATTGTAACTGTTGGTTTAAGCACTTGGGTGTCATACCGGTTGTTTTACATTAAGGTTTGTGGTCTGCACTGTTGTGGCAGGACAGGTAGCTTACATCCTTCTAAGTTGGGAACTGCTGATTGAGGGCTCAGTGTCTGCTATTCTAAAAGTGCATTAGTTCTGGTTTAAGCACTTGGGCTTCAGGCCAGTTATTCTACATTAAGAAGTTTTGTGGTCTGCACTCTTGTGGGAGGAGAGGCTGGATTCTGCCCTTCTCAGCTGGGAATTTCTGGTCACAGGCTTATTGTGCCAGCTTATTAGAACAGTTTCTTTCTGAAATTGGTGTGCCTTGTTGCTGTAACATAGGACCAGATTCAGGCCTGCTAAATCTACCTCTGTATAACTTGAGAACTGATACAGTCCATCTTTTTTGGAGAAGGTTCCCCTCCAACCTAGTAGCAGGAGTGTGCAGTTAGAACTTGTCTGAAGACTGCTGGAACAGGGCTCAGATTTGAGCTTTTTTTCTGGTTAATTGGGTAACTTGTTTAAATCAGTTTGTACATTTTCTATTGTTTTATATTAAAAAAATTCATTTATTCATCTGCTTTTACTGTATTTGGATTTCTTCCTACTTTATTACTAGGGGCATTGACTACAACTCTGATCTGCGATATATAACAATAAGTATCCTTTTCTGTGCATTTAAAGTGTTTTTTTTTTTTTATTGTATCTGCTTTATTTTCTGAAAAAAAAACAAAAAAAAATATACTTGTTTTCCTGCCGTTCTAAGCTAGTATAGTCCAGTTTTCAGATTAGTGCTGAATTCAAAGCTGTGTTACAAATCTCTGTGTTTGCCCATACCTTACTTGGATAGAAGGAAATTTCTCTGCTCACCTGTGAGAGAGGGGAGCTTTGAGCAGCCTATCTGTCCCTGGAGGAGTCGTTTCAGCACAGAAATTTGAAATTTATTGGCCGTTTTGGGCTAATTTCTATCTCTTTCATTTCCCTGCTATAAATACCGCATTTGCCAGGTTTTGCACGCTGGGCAGAGACTGTTAGCTAGGGTAAAACTATTCCCGGCTCCATAAAGTCTCCTCTTCAATTTTTCCCTTGGAACTAGACAAACTTTCAACTTAAGCACTCAAGCCATTCATTTTTCAGCCCGGCACTTGCTCAAAACCCAAAGCAAGCACTTGTAAATCCTAGTACTTGACCCTCCTGTACATTACAGAAGGTCAAGGCTCTCTATTCGACCTTACCAGCCATCCAGTAAAACAGTTCACTGTACCTATCCAGGCATGTCCAAAGGGCAGTTTCAGGTGTACTCTCCAGTCCAACTGGTGAATCTGGGCATTTTGAGGCAATGTTACAACTGCCTCATGTACATAGACAACCCTTTCCTCCTACCACCAAACACTAATACATGCAAGAGATGCAATTATACAGCCAAACTGGAGGCTAAGCTCTCAACCCAAGACTGGATCAGACAGTCAAGAGGAGAAGGGGAAATACTTGCATCACACCACCAGTCTCACATAGACCCATTAAACCAGCACAAGCAAAAAACACACATAAATACATGAAAACATACTCGGAGGCTCTAAATAAAAATCTGCAAAAGCAACAGAGACCTCCAAGGTAAACATTCAAGCAACCTCCACCCCCCAACACAAACCATGAAGCACATACTTTACAAAACCCATGTGCCATGCAATCACAGCCCTTAAGGCAAAATAACATACCCAACATACTAGTAATAGTTGACTCTATAGTCAGGTACACTGACGTCCCACTCACTAGGGTGAATCAGGTACACTGACGTCCCACTCACTAGGCTGAATAAGGAGAAGGTTACTGTTAGCTGCCTGTCTGGTGCCAGGATCTGCCACATAACACAAGCAATCAGGTCACTCCAGAACAAGTATAAATATGACTCTGCCATTGTCCATGTTAGTGTGAATGACCTGAGCCGTACCTCACTGGACTACATGAAAAGAGACATGGAAGAGCTCTCTGATCACATAGCCCAGGCCGGTATGACCCTGACCCTGAGTACCATCCTGCCCTCACCAAGAATAATACCACCGTATAAAGAAAAAATTCTCGATTTCAACAATTGGCTACATTTCTGGTGTCATTCAAAGGGGATCCAGTGTCTGTCCGCATGGGATGACATGCTCGACAAACCACGCTGCTTCACTAGAGACAGCTGGCACCTGTCACCCTTAGACTTTCGAATACTGGCCAAGGCTCTTCCACCCCCATAGTGCCTTTTTAGGCAAGGCTCAAAAGACAAACCCACCACCGTAAATAGCACAAGTAGCAAAAAACTGAGGGTAATGCTACTCAGTGTCAGAAGTCTAAACCACAAAATGCACGCACTCAAGGCACTCCTCAGTATGGAGAAAATTGATATATGTGCAGTAACAGAAACCTGGTTTAAGGCTCCAGAGAGCACCCCAGCACTACAAGGCTACAACTCATACCATACATTTTGGCCACAGAACCCGAACCGAGACATAAAAGGAGGGGGCATATCCATATTCATCAAGGATAACCACACCACCAGGTTAGTGGCACAGCATGATGCTTCAGAGATCATCCACATGCAACTAACAATGGGCAAAACTGCAATTCATATTGTAGCTTGCTACAGATCACCCACCATGTCCCAGGACCCCCATTCCGCATTTCTGGAAACACTGGGAAACATAAAGGTCCTACCAAACACCCTAATATTGGGTGATTTCAATTACCCAAACATTAATTGGGAGAACTACTCAAGTACTAACTCCCTTGCCCAACATTTCCTAGAATTTTATAAACTCAAATGCCCTGGCTCAACTGGTCAACACTCCCACCAGAGGTGACAACATATTGGACCTGGTCATCACCAACATGGGCGACTGGTGTTCCACACCAGAGGTCAACCCCTCGCTGGTTAGATCTAACCATAAACAAATCACTTTGGATAGCCACATTCCGCCCCCACCTCCGGACAAGGAAACCACTGTGAAAAACTTTTCAAAAGCAAACTTCACGTTACTTAAGACTGAGGTGGAAAGTTTCAAAGCCCCCATGCTGAAGGATAATGCTGTCCAAGCTGCAAAATCCTTTAGTAAGGCATTCTATGGGCACCTACAAGAATGCATGGATCATGCCATCCCAAGCAAAACCAAGACTCACTCCTCCAAGAAAAGGAAACCAGTCTGGTGGACTCCTGCCAATAAACAAACTATACAATAGAAGGGGGAAACTAGTACAGAAAAGAGTAAAATCTACCATGAAGGGAAGACATCCCTGATCAGTATCAGCAAGAAACTACGATCCCTCATAAAATCATCCAAGGCGAGCTTCAAAAGAAAAATTGCCAAGGACTCCAAAGATAACCACAAGGCATTCTTTATCTATGTCAAGAATCTAAGTGGCAATGCTCAGATCTGCTCGGAGTTAGTGCAGAATGGCACAAAATTCACTGAACCAACTGATATTGCCAACATCCTGGCAGACAGGTTCAGCGCAAACTTCACCCCCCTCTCACCCTCAAAAGGGCCCATAACCATACCAGAAGAATGTGGAGTCCCTGAAATCACAGACACTCAGGTTAAAACAGCCCTCTCCAAAGCCAAAAACACAGCATCAATGGGACCAGATGGTGTCCCAGGCTGCGTCCTACATGAGCTCAAAGACGAACTAACCCCTCACCTAAACACACTGTTCAAACTCGGCCTTTCCACAGGCTATGTACCCATAGAGTGGTGTACAGCAACGGTTATTCTGCTCCACAAAGGTGGAGCCAAAACAGACCAACTATCACCCTATAAGCCTGACTAGCTTGGTCTGCAAGGCTATAGAGCGCATCATCATGGAACTCATTAACAGAGACATTGGGAACCTCCAAACACTGGACCACACCCAGTTTGGCTTTGTTAAGGGCAGATCATGCCTCCTAAACCTGGTACAGTTGCCAAGGCTGTAGATGAGGGAAAGGTGGTACACACAGCCTACCTTGACCTCGCAAAGGCGTTCGACACTATTCCCCATTCTGGGATTATAGACGAGCTCACCAGCCTGAACATAAACCCCTACGTCACAAGATGGGTTGCCAACTGGCTCATGGACAGAACCCACATGGTGAGAGTTGCAGGAGCTAGGTCCGACTCTAAACCAGTTACAAGTGGCGTTCCTTAGGGTTCAGTCCTAGGACCCCTCCTGTCTGGCATATACTTCTCAGAAGTACAGGCAAGCACAGGAGGAATATGGCAGACCAGGTTCGCAGATGACTGCAAACTAGGGCTATAATTGACTCTCTGGCTGACACAGACATCCTCCAAAAGGGTCTCACTGAGATGGATACCTGGTGTCAAAATCATGGCCTCAAGCTAAATGCCAAAAAGTGCATAGTCATCCCCTTTGGAAAAAACAAAGTACCCACAAACTACCACATAGGTGGTAGTCCCCTAAATACGGAAGATGTAATAAGGGATCTGGGGACCCAAGTAGATAGTAATCTCACCTTTGATAATCACATTGCCAAAGTGGTTAGAAAATCCTTCTACTTGGCCCACCTAATCACAAAAGGGTTTGCATCCAGATCAAGAGGTCATTGTGCCCCTCTACTCATCACTCATCACTCATCAGACCAGTCATAGAGTACAACGCCCCATTTGGGATGTACCTTACAAGACACCTGCAACAGTTGGAAAGACCACAGAAGTACCTCACCAAGAGGATCACTGGCCTCAAACAGATGCCCTATGCAGCTCGAATGAAGAAACTCCAGCTGTACTCGGTTGCATACTGCCTACTCAGAGGTGATCTCTGCCTGACAAACAAGGCCATGTCCAACCCAGAATTGATGGACATGCTTCCCCTAAAGAAAACCTTATCCCCTCGAGCCACATTCTCTAGGGATCTAAACCTCACCACAACAGTAAATAGGACATGCTGGAGGGATAGATTCCTGTCCAGAGACTTCCCATGCTTTGGAACAAGATTCCAATCTACATTAGGCAGAGCTCCTCGCTAACACCCTTCAAAAGAAACCTTGATGAGTGGATGGGAAACAAAGTTTACCTCGGGGGATCACTTCAATGGCTCTGCTGGACAGAGGCACAGGGAACTAATCTAAGGGGGTGGCGAAAGCCAACACATTCTGGCTAGGCTTATAAATGCCTTTGGGCAGATAGCCTAGTACCTATGAACCTATTAGGGGTACATTCAGAGTTGGTAAAGGTTTTAGAACCTGCACCAAACTTTACTAATAAAAAGGGCCAAGCATTTTAAAGAATTGTTGGAACACAATGATGAGGGAAACATCAAAGGGAACACTAAAGACACATTTAGGGTGGGAGGGTGGCCTAATGGTTAAGGTGTTTGCCTTACAAACACAAGGTGCAAGGTTTGAGTCTGACAAAGGATAATTGGCTAGACTTACAATGACCTGCAAGGGCAGTTAGCCTAGTACTACCTATGAACCTATAAATGCCAAAATTGTAGTTTTTGCAGATATATTCAGGACAGCCCATATTTTGAAGTGTGTGTAAGTGATAGAATTTGGCATGTACCTGGTTATTTCACTTGTAATTCAGATTTTGTTGTTTACTTTGCTAAGTGTGCAACATGCTTAAGATTTTATATAAGCAAAACCATGAGACAGTTAAAAAACAGAATGTATGAACACTGCTATGCCATCAAGAACAATAATATTGCAATGCTTTGGCAAAGCATAGTTTTTTACATAAGGGACATACAAACTTTTATTTTTCAGTTATAGAGCATATCCCAATGGATTTTATTGGGGACAGAGAAGTAGAGTTAAATTTTAAGGAGTTTTGGTGGCAAGTACTGTTCAATGTTTACAAAGAACCCAGTTTAAATGCTGGGGTGAATTACAAGGCAGTATTACAAAGGAAATGTATAAAGGATAAATGCAAATGATTTTTTGTGATGTTTTGATGCACTCATTTATTGTACATATTTTTTCAAGTGATTGCAAGTACTGTTCAACGCTTATAATGAACCTGGTTTAAATGCTGGGGTGAATTACAAGGCAGTATTACAAAGGAAATGTATCGGGGATAAATGCAAATGATTTGTTGTCATGTTTTGATGCATTTGTTTATTGTATATATTTTTTCATGTACACACGTTTTTTTTTCAAACATCAAAGTGAATGGAAAAATGTATTTTTTTAAATGAAGAGGGTAAATAAGTAAGTCCTTGTTTTAATTGGTTGTACATCAATTGAATAATGTATAAAATACATCATTAGATTGTTCTGATGAAGGCCTTCTAGAAAGGCCGAAAGTGCTCAACCTGTGGTGACATTTTTTGGTGATTAAACTTTTATTCTACAAGCTCCTGGTGGTATTTCACCGTTGGCGATTTTTGGATTTTCAGCTTTAATTTGTTTATTACATCTCCAACAGCCAGAAAGATTTTCTTTTGTAATTTTAGCAACTCTAACAGGAGTTATAAATAATCTAAATAAATATTTCCTAGTAAATATACCCAACAAAGGGTCCAAGATGTGTTTTTAATAGAGCAAAGAAGTTGATTTTTATTTTGATCAAAACTTCTCTAAAGCCAACTTCACATTCCTCAAAACCGAGGTGGGAAGTTTCAAAACTCCCAATCAAATGGAAAATGATGACCCAATGGCAGAATCCTTTACAAGTGCAATCTATGAACACCTTCAAGAATGCATGGACCGAGCCATCCCAAGTAAAACCAAGACCAACTCCTCAAAAAAGAGGAAGCCAGTCTGGTGGACCCAGCCATAAATAAACTTTACAACAGAAGGAGGAAACCCCTGCAAGATAGAACAAAATCCCAAAATAAGAAGGCATCTCTGATTAACATCAGTAGAAAATTGCGCTCCCTCATTAAATCATCCAAGGCCAACTTCGAAAAAAAAATAGCCAATGACTCTAAGGATAACCACAAGGCCTTCTTTAACTATGTCAAGAGTCTAGGGGCAAACTCTCAGATATGCTCCGAGCTAGTGCATAATGGCCATAAATACACTGAACCAACCGACATTGCCAACATCCTGTCTGACAAGTTCAGTGCAAACTTCACACCCCCCTCCACCAAAGGGGCTAGCACCCATCCCAGAAGAATGTGGTGCTCCAGATATCTCAGACACACAAGTAAAGACAGCCCTTGCAAAGGCCAAAAACACAGCATCAGTGGGACCAGATGCTATCCCAGGTTGTGTCTTACACGAGCTTCAAAATGAACTAACCCCCCATCTCAAATCACTATTCAAACTCAGCCTCTCTACAGGCTATGTACCCAAAGAATGGCATACAGCAACAGTCGTACCACTCCACAAAGGTGGTGCTACAACTGACCCTGGGAACTATCGCCCTATAAGCTTGACTAGCTTGGTCTGCAAAGCCATGGAATGCATTATCATGGAGCTCATTAACAGGGACTTTGGGAAACCTCCAGACACTGGACCCCACCCAGTTCAGCTTTGTTAAAGGCAGATCTTGCCTCCTGAACTTGTTTCGAAGAAGTCGACCAGTCACTAAGGCCATAGATGAAGGGAAGGTGGTCCACACAGCATATCTGGACCTCGCTAAGGCATTCGACACCATCCCACACTCAGGAATCATAGACAAACTCACCAGCTTAAATATCAACCCCCATGTCACGAGATGGGTTGCCAATTGGCTCTCAGACAGAACCCACACGGTAAGAGTGGCAGGCGCCATGTCTGACTCTAAACCAGTCACAAGCGGAGTCCCACAGGGCTCAGTCCTGGGACCCCTCCTGTTCAGTATATATTTCTCTGAAGTACAGGCAAAGGCAGAGGGATTGTGGCTAACCAAGTTCGCAGATGACTGTAAATTGGGTGCAATAATTGACTCTCCAGCTGACACAGACATCCTGCAAAAGGGTCTCACAGAGACAAACACCTGGTGTCAAAGTCATGGCCTCAAGCTAAATGCCAAAAAATGCATAGTAATCTCATTAGGGAAAAACAAAGTACCTACAAACTAACACATAGATGGGGATCCACTAAGTACAGAAGAAGTAATTAGGTACCCAAGTAGATAGCATGCTCTCCTTTGATAAACACATAGCCAAAATGGTCAGGAAATCCTTCTATGTGGCACACCTTTATCACAAAGAGTTTCTCATCCAGATCCAAGGAGGTGATTGTGCCCCTTTACTCCTCACTCATTAGGCCCATAATAGAGTACAATGCCCCATTTGGGATGTACCTCACTAGACACCTGCAACAACTAGAAAGACCACAGAAGTACCTTACTAAGAGGATTAAGGGCCTTAAACAATTACCCTATGAAGCATGACTAAAAAAGTTCCAGCCCTTCTCAGTCGCTTACCGTCTGCTCAGAGGTGACCTATGCCTGACCTATAGGGCCATGTCAAACCCTGAACTAATGGACATGCTTCACCTCAACAAAAACGAGATCCCTCAGTACCACTCGTTCTAGTGACTTGAACCTTTGTACAACAATAAACAGGACATGCTGGAGGGATAGATTCCTGTCCCAGCGATTTCCCCTCACTCTGGAATAGAATTCCAATCCATATTCGACAGAGCTGCTCTATGACCCTCTTCAAGAGAAATCTTGATGAGTGGATGGGTAATTGTAAGTTCTACCCTGGGATCACTTCAGGAGCCCTGTTGACAGAGGCCCAGATTACTAATCTAATGGGGAGGTGAAAGCCATCACTCTGTGGCTAGGCTTATAAATGCCCATGGGCAGATAGCCTAGTACTTGCCTATGAGCCTAAAAGTCTAGGAAATTCATTAGCAAAAAGTTCCCGAAGTTCTTATCTAAGTTTAAGTAATCTTTGGCTAGCATTTGATATATTTTCAAAATTAAATTATTACATTTTCTGTTTATTGAAAAACAGAAAATGTAATAATTTAATTTTGAAATTTATTGTACTTCTGCGGTGGTGCAGCGGTAGTGTTGTTGCCTCACAGCAAGAGGTTCTCCCATTTGATTCTTGACTTGGGTTGGGAGTGCCTTCTGTGTGGAGTCTACATGTCCTCCATGCGGTCGAGTGGGCATTCAAAAGACATGCGTTGAATGGGCATGCCTTCTTTGAAGGTTGGGCATCGGGCTGGCAACTCGACACCATAAAAAACAACTGCCAATCATTAGCAGACTGGAGTTCCGCTGTTGCCAATCATTAGCAGTCTGGAGTTCCGTTGTGGCGACCCCTAACCGGGAAAAAAGCCGAAAGACAAACAACATTTTATTCTTCTTCTTCTTTCGGCTGCTTCTATCAGGGGTCACCACAGCAGATCGACTGTTTCCATTTCTTCCTGTCCTCTGCATCTTGCTCTGTCACACCAACCACCTGCATGTCTTCTCTCACCACATCCATAGCCCTTATCTTAGGCCTCCCTCTTTTCCTGTTACCTGGCAGCTTCATCCTTTGCATCTTTTTCCCAATATACTCTGCATCCCTCCTCAGCACATGTCCAAACCAATGTAATCTTGCCTCTCTGGCTTTGTCTCCAAACCTAACAACCTACAACATCCTGCTGACCTTCATTCCTCTTCTCTCTAGAGCATATCTCCACCTCTCCAGGGTCTCCTCCACCTGTTCCCTACTCTCACTACAGATCACAATGTCATCTGCAAACATCATAGTCCACAGGGACACCTGTCTGATCTCGTCTGTCAACCTGTCCATCACCATTACAAATAAGAAGGGGCTCAGAGCTGAACCTTGATGTAATCCCACCTCCACCTTAAACGCATCCGTCACTCCCACTGCAGACTTCACCGCTGTCACACTACCCTCGTACATATCCTGTACTACTCTTACATACTTCTCTGACACTCCTAACTTCCTCATACAATACCACAACTCCTCTCTAGGCACCCTGTCATATGCTTTCTCTAAATCCACAAAGACACAATGCAAAACAACAACATTTTCTGTTTATTATAAATCTCAAATAGCATCTGTATCCATTC
The DNA here is from genome assembly GCF_019279795.1 of Protopterus annectens. Taxonomy (NCBI): domain Eukaryota; kingdom Metazoa; phylum Chordata; order Ceratodontiformes; family Protopteridae; genus Protopterus; species Protopterus annectens. The sequence goes on along the minus strand of NC_056750.1, from coordinate 821,830,801 downwards.
AGGAATTTCAACTAAAGCAGCTTTAGATAAAATAGAAATTTTAGTTTGATATGTTTACACTAATTGTAAATAAATTAATTCATTATTGCTTATGTTAAATTCTAAGCAAATAGTTTCATCAGATTTACACATAGGACATTTAAAACAATGGTATCCACAATAAAGATGTTTGTTATTCTAAGAGTTAAAAATATAAGAAGGTAATTTATTCATAGAACGTTTGGTTAATGAAAAAGGAATTAGAGATTCAAACCAAAATTTGTAATTTCAATTGCTTGGTTTTAAGATTGAATTTAAGTAAGTTGAGTCAGATTGGGAACTTGTAGAAATTTTAAAAAATGTACAGATAATTAGCCAGAATGGGTTATATAATTTGGAATTTACTAAGTCTAACAAGTTTAGCTTATTGACATTAAGTAACTGTAGATGCAGAATTTTCTAATTAGATATGTAATTTATGTCTAGCCAATTAAGAATCATTTTTTATAATTGTCACTTTTTCATAAGTTTCTATATTAGGAAAGTTCAAAACCCCATTCTTCCAAGGTCTAAAGTTATGGTTTATATTCAATCTAGATGTTTTGGATACAATAAAAAATTTATAAGTAATCCATTTATTATTCTTATTTGTTTCTTGTTTGGTAGTAATACAAGGGATTGTGCTATATATAACATTTTGGGGAATAAAAACTGTTTAATAATGTATATAAAATGTATATATTTTTTCAAATAATTAATGAGATTAGTTAAAGAAATTATTTTTATACAGTAACAATTGTGGTTTCATTTGTAGTGTTAGAGATGTGAATACCTAAGGATAATATCTTTTTTATATTCTTCACCTAGAAATGAAAAATTTGGATTTAATGTTTTTTTTCTTTAGTTCCAAATTGAAACATATTTTTATTATTAAAGTGTAAATTTGACATTCTATGAAAATTAACAATAATTCATCTAATGTTTTTAGAGTAGTTTTTAGAGTATTTTTAATTGTTAGAAGAATATTATCAGCAAACAACATTAATTTTGAGTTACAGTCTTTGTTAAATTCTAAACCTAGGATTCTGGTATTTGAATTAATGAGGATTGCAAATATTTCTATAGCTAAACTGAATAATAATGGGGAGAGGGGACAACCTTGTTTAGTTCCTTTGGTTAAATTTATAAAATGTGGAGTAAATGAACCTAATTTTAAATATGCTTTATTGTTATTATTATTTTATTATTGATATTTTATTATTGATATTGTTTTTCATTAGCAACATAATGAAATTAGGAGGAAAGTCAAACGGTTCCAACACATTAAATAAGTAATCCCGATGTATAGAATGAAGAGCTTTTTCTATATCTAGACTGATAAATTAAGGTTCAGTTTCCCTATTATTCATCACATTTATCAGTGTAATTAATTTTTAATGTTATCAGAAGTTTGTCTTTTGTGAATAAATCCTGATTGATTTAATCCAACTATTGTTGATAACATTTCTTCCATGCTATCAGCTAAGCTGGACATGAATAATTTATAATCTACATAATTAAGCAAAGAGGTCAATAAGAACATTCTTGAGGGTCTTACCTTCTTTCAAAATCGGGGTCCTACCTTCTTTCGAAATCAGAGTAATTAGTAAATATTTCCATGAAGGGGGGATTTGATCTATATCTTGTACTTTTGAAAAAAACATTTTGTAAAATAATTATAATCTTTTGGGGAAATAATGTATATAATTCAAGTATTATTCCATAGTTTCCAGGAGCTTTATTAGATTTGATATTTTTTTTAGTAATTTCTTGAAAAGAAATAGGTTTTACTACATTACTTTTTTGTGAAGGAGAGTTTTTTAAATTAAAATGGATATCTAATAGATTTTCCCTAAATAGATATCTAGTTTATTTAACAGTAAATAGTGATTTCTAAACTTTTCTAAGATATCACCAATATTTGAGTTTATTTTATTTGTGGTGGGATTTTTAATCTCTCTAATACTATTATTACTTGTTTGAAACTTAATTCTTCTCATTATATTTCTTGTATGTTTAGGAGATCATGAATATGATGCTATCTGGAACTTTTCTATGGCTAACTCAGTTTTATGAGATAGTATTTCATTATATTTATTATTTAACTTTATTATCTCATCTTTGTTCTAGCCAGACCTGTCTTCATTTTTTTTATATTTTCTTTTAATTGGAATTGTATCTCTAACAATTTTTTGTTCCATTCTTTTAGTTTGTTTGCGCCAGGAAATTCTTTTTCCATAAATATATGCTTTGAATGAATCCTAAATCATTGTTTGGTTATAGGAATTTCATTGAATAATAAAAACCTATCTCTTCTAATAACCACATTTAATATATATTCATTTTAGTAATATGTGACGGAATTCTATTAATAAAAGTAAGGTTTCTGAAATTTCTATTTTTAAAAATTAAAGCATTATGCTCTGAGAAAGAACATGGTGTTATTTTAAAGTTAGTTATTTTAGATGTGATATTTTGAGAAATCAATAATTTATTAATTCTCATTCGAGTACCATAAATTAAACCAGTAATGGGTGAAATATAAAAAATGTTTATCTTTGAAGTTAAATGTGACTTTAATATTGAAAGTATTGCTCCATTCTTTCTTTGAGAGATTTTACTCTAGGAAGTAATTTGAATTTTCTACTTGAATTAGATTGTGTCATCTATTATGCAAATAAAGTCATCGCCTAGTATTAGATTAACTTTATAGTTGTTTATTTTGAAATTCAGTTGTTCTTTTGCTATTTTGTCTCTCATTCCAGGAAAACAATATAAATTTTCCAAACTCCAAATCCTGTCGCAATATTTTATAGTAATCAACTTAAATAAACCCTGTTTATCTTCATGTTTAAACAATATTTGAGGCATTTGAATCTCTTTTTTTTCATAAATTGCTACTCTTCTTTTTTTGGACCTAAAAGAAGAGTAAGAGAAAGTTATGTACTTGGTAAAGATCCAAAACTGAGTGTCTGTTGTTTGTGAAAAATTAATTTCCTGAAGAGTTAAAACACGAGGCTTATTAAATTCTAAGTATTTTTGTAAATTTGCCCTATTTTTAGGATTATTTTAACCATTATCCTTTAATGATAATACTTTTCCATATTTTAGAAGAAAAAATGATTTGTTAAAATGAAATGTAATCTTGTAATTAAAGTATTTATATGAATCAAGGTCTCGAACAAAAAAGAGAAAAAAACTGGTAAAATAACATATTTGTTTTTTTATTAAAATCCTGTCCATGGAATAATTATTATTCCTAGTCCACTTCTCAGAAAGTTATTTCTCAAGACTAACTCTCCCCAGCACATAAATGCCAGAAAAAAAGTATTCAAGATAACATATTGGTACAGTTCTGCAGTAATAGACAAGTATTATGGGAATTTGAGTAAAATATTCATTTATATGTATAATTGACTCTGAAGGAAAAAAATGAGAGGTCTGAAAAAATTATATTGAAGGTAATGTCTAGGTTTGACTGTAAATTCTTGTTAATAATCCCACAAATACATAGTTTAAAAGAATGAATCAATACAGCAACTGCAAACAAATGAAAAGGCTGGCTAACATTTTATAAAGTTAGACCACTCCTAAACTGTATATAAAACTCATGAAATGTAGATACAAGGACAAGAGATCATCAGCAAAATCATTCAATTCAGAATGGTATCACTCTATTTTCCCTGTACAGATCTAATCTTAATATTAAAACTTGAAAAGAGATCATAGCTCTGTCTCTTGTGAGTCAGACAGAATTTTCCCACCCTACTACCCTGTCATTGTTGTGTTCTTAAACACCACTGTCTTTCTAATTGCCTGCCCCTTTTGTTAATCTGACCATATATCTTGTTTCCCCTATGCTTTTACTGGCTGGTGTAAGTACAAAATTATCATTTTGTGAAATCACCTCATACAACTATTTAATTTTATTGGCCATCCTACTGTATTCCATAGTACTAGAATACAATAGTGCCCACCCCTTTCAATCTTGCTCTTTTAAAAATAGTGGCTCTCCACTAAAACATAGTGTTTTTAGACAGCCAAAACTTAAGTTACCCACTTTCATATCTAATTGCTTAAACACTGCAGTGTGCACTTAAGATAAACCCTTTTTTTCTTCTTAAATTAAGCATCTATTGCAAGGCCACCAGTTATTGGAGAGCCTCTCACTAGTCATCTTGGGATTAGTGTTTCTGTTTTCTCCTGGTGAGAGAAGGGGTACAGTGACATTATTTCCTGGAGACTGCAGATCACCAGAAAGCCTAATAACTGCTTTATAGGCGACATCTTGGAATCTGTGCGTATATTCTGATTCTGGTGAGAGTGGGAGCAGAGTGCATTGATTCTTCACTGTTTCTGGTTGAAAAGTGAGTGTCTGTGCTTAATGTACCTGATTGGTCTGGTTGTTTTTTGAGGCATCTAACAGAAAAAGGCTACAAGCCTACAGACCCTTACATCATCTGGGACAAGACTGTGGATCAACAAACGGGCTGTGGCCTGCTTCTCTTCTTGGGATTGGTGCTAACATTTTGCTTCTGTTGAGAGAAGAAGCAAAGGAATATTGTATACCAACAGAGTGAAGTTGTGGTGGACCAGCACTAGTAGTAGCCAGGATATAGCCATTCATGTGACTCCCCTATTTTCATAATTCTGTGTTTTCAGTAAGTACTGCTTGATTTGTTTCTAACTTCAGAATAGCTGCCTAAATACTTTATCCTTAAATTTTAAGGAACTACTTATTAGTTTCCCCTCAAGTGTTTGGCAGTGTACAGACTCAGACATTTTGAGTGACATTTTTCTTGTAAAAGCACAATTGAAATTTCTCCAATATCTAGTGGCACACAGGACATCTAGTTTGCAGTGATGAGCTCTGTCCAAATAGTTGTAAACCAGATACTCCTGGCAGTGATTGCTATTCTCACTCCAACAGTCTCATCAATAAAAAGAGTCTGTTGCCATGGATATGAACTTTTCTACTGTCTCTGTTATTGACTTGGTGGATATGGGCATCCTGAGGCAATATAGAAATAGACAACCAGTTAATTCTCAAACAAACTGATATGGTATGCAAGAGATGTATTTACACATCACTGGAGGCAAATCTCTCACATAAAAGTACTCCGAATGTCAAAAGGGTTGTCAGTAGTACACATGCTGCACCCGTCACGCACAATTCAAAGCAGACATATACACCCACATATACTGAGGCACTTACATGTAACCTTCTTATCACAGACCTTCTAGACAAAGTACACATAAGAAATACCCTTAGCAGCCCCAAAAGCACTCTTTCAAAATAACACCCACATCAACACATAGAGCTACATCTCATGGAACCTCTACCTGTAAGTCCATAAGGCAACTCAACACACAATCCAACATTATAGTTATTGGAGACTCCATCGTGAGACACACTGATGTCCCTGTTACCATGCTGAATAAGGAGAATGTTACGGTCAGTTGATTATCAGGGGCTAGGATTCATCACATTATGCATGCACTCAGGTCATTGGACGATTATCAATATGACACAGTCAGGTCTATATTATAAGCATGAACGTTTACTCACCCGAATACCTAAACGCCGGCACATATTCCGCGAACCGCAAATACACCGAACGCCCTAAACCGTAAAATTCAAAAAGTCGAACCATCATAGTTGTCCCACCCCACTGCCTGCTACATACTACCTACACAAACAAACTAAATACACCACATACATACACTAACCAAAACCCTACTTCTAACCCTAAATTGAACCCTACTTCTTACCCTATACTAAATCTTGCATATACCACCATGTATGCACTTAACCCGCACCCTAACCCTAAGGTCCGTAACTATCGCACACTTACCTTAAAAAGCTATACCCAAACAGACTAAATAACCCACACACATACACTTAACAAAACCCTACTTCTAACCCTGCACTAAATCTAACATACATTACCATCTATGCACTTACCTTAACCCGCACTAAATCTAACATATATTACCATCTATGCACTTATCTTAACCCACATCCTAACCCTAAAGTCCATAACTATCGCACACTTACCTTACGTAGCTGTACCACAGAAGGGCCAACCATGATGATTCGACATTTCCTATTTCGTGCTTTTGGATGATCAATGTTTTCACGGTTCAATGAAGATGTATCAGCATTTAGGTATTCGGGTAAGTAAACATTCGTTCTTTTAATATAGACCTACACAGTCATAGTCCATGTGGAAGTAAATGACCTGAGATGTACCTCCCTAGACTATATGAAGAGAGACATCACAGAGCTCTCAGAATATGTGTCTCAGGCTGGTGTGAGCCTAGCATTGAGCAGCATTTTACCTTCTCCAAGGATGATGCCACAATATGAACAAAAGATGATTGACTTTAATAACTGGCTTAGCTTCTGGTGTCATTCTAAGGGGGTGCAATATTTGTCAGCATGGAAGGAGATGGTCAACAGTCCATGCTGCTTTGCCAGAGATGATCTGCACCTCTCCCCTCTAGGCTTTTCAATATTAGCTAAAACATTGTCTTTCCCCATAGTGCCTTTTTAGGCAATGCCAAACTGAAAGTACTTCCGAAATAGCAAATTAAAACCAAGAAAATCTAAAGGTATTACTGCTCAATGCTAGGAGCCTAAACAAAAAACTCCACTCCCTGGAAGCTCTGTTTACCCTAGAAAATTCTGATGTCTGTGTGATCTCTGAGATGTGGTTTAAAGCTGTGGAGAACACACCAGCAGTGCAAGGATATAATGCCTTCCAGACATTTAGATGAGCTACTTCACAGGCAGGGACTAAAGGTGGAGGTGTCTCTATTTACATCAAAAATAAATATACTTCAGGAATGGTCAAACAGGATAATGCACTTGAGCTGCTCCATGTTCAAATCACCATAGGTAAAATCCAATACTTCTTCCTTGCAAGCTATAGGTCCACCCTCTATGACACAGATGAAACCCATACCATGTATTCAAACTTATTAGAAACACTAACCATCCAACCCAATACCATATTCCTGGGTGAGTTTAATTACCCCACTATTAACTGACAATCTCATATGACATCAAATGCACATGCACAGAAATTCCTGGATTTTGTAAACACAAGCTCCCTGGTCCAGATAGTCAATACACCAACCAGGGGTGCAACCATACTGGATCTGGTCCTCACTAATATGGAAGAGTGCTGCACACCTCTTACTGTAATTCCTTCCCTGATAAGGTCAGACCACAAAATGGTCTCCTTTGAGCAAAAATAAAACCCAGACCCCCAGCTCAACCGGGAATAATCAGGAACTATTCTAAGGCTAACCTCCTGCTATTAAGTGAGACCCTGGCAAAATATCAAGCCCCTATAAACCCTGAGAACACTTCTGCCCATGAATAACTGTTCACAGAAACCCTGTTCAAGCATGTTAATAGCTGCATAGAGGCAGCTGTACCCACCAGGAAGAAGTACAGGACTAACTCAAAAAATAAGCCACCCTGGTGGAATCACAAAATCAATTGGATGTATAACAGGAGGAAGAAAATTATGGCAAAAATTAGGAGGTGCAGCACCCAGCAGGATAAAAGCATTCTCATCAAACTAAACAAATGACTCGGAGGACAAATGAAGTCTACCAAAGCCAAATTTGAGGTAAGTTTGGCCTCCCAGGCCAAGGACAGCCACAAAGCATTCTTTATCTATGTTTGCAACCTCAAAGGCAATACACAATTGCATGCAGAGGTAATTGTAAGTGGAACCATCTATACTGAACCAGAAGATATAACAAACCTCCTGTCTGATAAATTCAGTTCCAACGTTACTCCCCCCCCAACCTAGACTCGGGAACGTTACTCCCCCCCCCAACCTAGACTCGGGGAAATATCATCAAATATAGCTCCCCTACTATCACTAGGGAACAGGTCCTTAATGCTCTCTCTAAGACCAAGAACTTTGCATCAATGGACCCAGACAGTATCCCAGAATGTTTTCTAAATAGCATGAAACATAACCTATCAGGGCCTCTGGAATTACTATTTAACTGTAGCCTCCAAACAGGCTTCATGCCTCATGAATGGAGAAAGGCAATAGTCATCCCTCTGCATAAAGGTGGGCCATCTACAGACCCTGGAAACTACAGACCCATAAGTTTCACTAGTCTTATATGTGAAGCCATGGAAAGAATTATCATAGAGATGATCAATAGAGATATAGTAAACCTCCAGACACTGGACCCAACCCAGTTTGTTTTTTGTCAAGGGTAGATCTTTCCTCTTCAACCAGGTGGACTTCTTTGAGAAGCTCACCAAAGCAATGGATGAGGGCAAAATCGTTCACACTGCCTACTTTGACCTGACCAAGGCATTTGACATGGGTCTATATTACAAGATTGAATGCTTAGGTGATTGAACACCTGGTTAAGGTGTTTGCCTTACAAACACAAGGTGCAGGGTTTGAGTCTCACAAGGGATAATTGGCTAGGCTTAAAATGGCTCACAAGGGCAGTTAGCTTAGTACTAATCTATGAACCTATAATATCGAAAGCAAAAGACAGTGAATGGCCAATTTAATGCAGGGAAATATTTCCCTTGGCCGTTCACCGGATTTTGCCCTTTTGTCTACTGTAGAGTGATCTTGGAGTTGGTATATTTAGTTGGGGGATGGGGGGTAACTCCTCCCCATGTCAGGGAGTGTAGGGGGTGAAGCCCCCCCATTTAGTTTGGGTGTAAAGTTACTTTTACCTGTGGCCAACCGACATGCTTTCCTGCACCATTTGACATTCAAACAACATTACAAGTTCGATATTTAGGTGTTTGATCATCTAAGCATTTGATCTTGTAATATAGATGCTTTGACAATACCCCATTCGGGCATTGTTGACAAACTCAAGAGGTTAGGTACAAACCCGTATGTCACCTGGTGGATAGCCAACTGGCTCACAGACAGTACCCAGGAAGTTAGAATTGGGTAGTCCATCTCTACAAAGTGGCCATTTACAAGTGGAGTCCTTCAGGGATCAATCCTTGGACCGCTCCTTTTTGGCATTTACTTCTCAGAAGTCAAGGCCAATGTCAGTGGTCTCTGGCTGACTAAATTTGCAGATGATTGCAAATCAGGAGCTGTCATTGAATCTCACACTGACACAAATATTCTCCAGGAGGGGCTGACATAGAGAAACAACTGGTGTCAGAGCCATGGACTAAAACTAAATGCCAAGAAATGCATAACAGTATCCTTTGGGAAGTCATCCATCCCTGGTAATTATCATATTTACACCACACCCCATAGAGCTAACACAGTAGTCAGGGACTTAGGAACACACATAGATGGTAATCTAGCCTTTGATCATCATGTGTCTACATTGGTGAGAAAATCATTCTATGTTGCGCAACTTATAAACAAAGGTATGGCATCTAATTCCAAGGAAGTCATTGTTCCACTGTATTCAGCATTCATCAGATCTATCATTGAGTACAATGCCCCCTTTGGTATGTAACCAACCAGGCATATCCAACAACTGGAATGTCCACAGAGGTTCCTCACTAAAAGAATAATTAAGTAAGTAATCTGTCCTATGCAGACCACCTCAAGGCCCTATGCCTGTATTCTGTCTCCTACAGGCTTTTGCGGTGAGATCTATGCCTGGCATACAGGGCACTGTCAAATCCCACACTGAGGGACCTCCTGCATATCCACAAAGCAAACAGTGCCAGACTTTCCTGTTTTAAAGACTTATTGCCTGTGATATAAATAGGACCTGCTTTTGAGATAGGTATGTATTCCAGAGACTACCCCGTCTATGGAATAGGCTCCCCATCCATGTGAAGCAGAGTTCCTCCCTAACCCAATTGGATGGGAAACAGAAAATTCATCCCTAGTTTGGCACCTTCATCCCTAGTTTGGCACCTATGTCTCTAATGCAAAGAGGTAACCTATAAATGGTTCATCTCCCAGGCCTAAGCTTACACTTATCAAGTCAAGAGTATCAGAACTTGTCAGAGATTTTGGTTGCATGGCTAGGCTTAAAAAGATACTTGTGGTTGTTAGCCTAGTAAACACCTATGAACACCTATGAACCTATAATACTTGTACAGTTATCAAACCCCTTTTATTTGGAAGTGATTATAAGTTTTAACTGAAGTACCCACCCAACACAAACACAGGGCATCAGAGCAGATGTCTAATAAAGTAAACTAGAAGTAATTTGTATCTATCATATCTAAAACACTACTACATATGTGAACGTATTCATATAAAACTATATTTTGAACAATGGTCATACAAAGGCCTTCATGATTACTTGTCTAATTTATACTTATGAACACATGAACTTAAATTTTATCAGATAACAAATCTGGTTTATCATCCTATTAAAATTTGACACCTTTTAGATACAACACCTTCGTGACTGCACTGAGATGTCAGTAAATGCAACCATGATCTGGTATGGAACAATAAAACCCACAACTTATAATCTTCCAAGCATCAAAGACAATTGTGCTGATCTGGTTTCATAATGTAATAGGATGAACTCTGTTTGCCACCCAGACAATATAAGGTCAACTAGATGTTGAGGCACTGAAGGAGAACAGGATGGAAGTGGTGAGAAAGAAGGATTTTGTAGGAGCACCCACTCCAGGAGACTAGGGATTCCTGATGACAAGGCAGTTGTACCCTGATGATGGGGCTATGCCATAATTATGAGGTCTGATCGCCAGTAAAAAACTACAAAAAAACTGATAGAGGATAGACCTAAATGACATTACAAGGAGTGCTGTATGTGAAGCTACTAGCTGTACCAAGTAAGGGCATATTTAAAAAATTACCATAGCTTGTAGAGCTAGGATATGTGTGCATTCTTGAAACATAATGGAAATACACAGTATAGCATTACTTAGTCTGTCCAGTCAACTTAATACTAAATTGTTAAATCTTTTATAAAGGAATTCTGCCAGTACTTCTTCTTCTGGCATTTCCCGGTTAGGGATTGCCACAGTGGATCATCTGTCCGCTCATGATTGGCAGTGGAGTTTTACAGTGTCGAGTCCAGCCCAACCTTAGACAGAAGGCACACACAGGCATGCACTCACACCTAGGGCCAATTTAGAATGTCCAATCCACCTACAGCATGTCTTTGGGATGAAACCAAAACACCTGGAGGAAACCCATGCAACTACAGGGAGGACATGCAGACTCCACACAGAAGGCACCCCAGCCGAGGATCAAACTGGAGAACCTCTTGCTGTGAGGTGACAACACTAACTGTTGCACCACCATGAATTCTGCCAGTAATTCTTTTAAAAGAAAGAGAATAGAACTGGAAGTTTGCTGCCCTCTAGTGACAAAACTCAAAGCAGCAGTGCAAATTATTCTTTTATTTCTTGGGGAAAGAAGTGCTTTTTTCTAAATCAATTCATTTAAATGCTGTAGCAAAAGAGAACACATTATGGGTAACAAAAACAACAACTGCGAAAAGTTATAAATTCAAGGCTGTCAGTTTACTTTAAAATCTTCCATCCTTCTGAAGGGCATCCTTGGTGAGTGAGATTCACTTCAAATGCTAAGTAAAAATGTAAGAAGAAACCATCGGTATAGAAATGGCTAAGATTCAGGTACATTATATTATATTTTACCTAATTTTATACATTAGCCATTACAGCTGGAGAAAGTGAAGACATACGAAGCACTACCTTTAATATATGACACTCCACAATAGTACAATTATATTTGTGTTATTCATTGGATTTCTGATATTTTGAAAACGTATTCATAAAAGCTAACTATGGAAAATTGTAATCTGACTTTTTTTAAATACAGATTGTCTTTCATCACTATAGACTGTCCATTCAGACTAAGTATGCATTACTAACATCTATATAGCAGTGAAAATCAAAGGTAATGTAAGGAAAATACTAACTAGTTTGCAGCATCTAATACATAACATAAAGAGTTGTGATACTAGCAGCCACAATGCTGAATTTACCTAAAATGGAAGAACTTTGAAAGTCTGACATGTAATAACAAGACGTGTTTTCTGAAATGTTAATCTCATTACTCTTTTATAAATATAGTCAGAAGAAGACAGATGAGATGCAGTAAAACGCAACACTATAAATCATTTCAGGAAGTAATAAGTTAAATGTTGCTTTGTCAGCACTATATGAAACCTTTTTTTTTTTCATATAAGGTTGCTTCAACAAAAATTACTGTTATCATTTTACTTGGAATTTACTCTGATATGCTTTAGTTTATTATATAGACTCAGCTCTCTTTGTGAAACATGTTGTAGTAGTGCTGCTATAATATACCAGAACAGTGCTATTATCAGTTTAGTCTTCCTTACTTAAAACAGTGTGACTTATACCTGTCCAGAATTGTTTAAACAAAGCATAAAGATAATCACAAGGCCTTCTTTAGTTATGTCAGGAACATGGGCGGAAACTCCCAGATATGCTCTGAATTGTTGCATAACGGTACAAAATATACCGAACTTACAGACATAGCCAACATCCTGGCAGACAGATTCAGCGCAAACTTCTCCCCCCCAAAGGAGCAAATGCCTATCCCAACTGAATGTAACCTCCCTGACATCACAGATGCACAGGTGAAAGCTGCCCTCTCCAAAGCAAAAAGCACAGCATCTACGGGACCGGACGGTGTCCCAGGCTGTGTCTTACACGAGCTCCAGGAAGAACTGAACCCTCACATTAAGTCACTTCAAACTTAGCCTTACTACAGGATATGTACCCAAAGAATGGTGTACAGCTACAGTGGTCCCACTCCACAAAGTGGTGCCACAATGGAACCCGGAAACTATCGCCCCATAAGCCCGACTAGTCTGGTCTGTAAAGCTATAGAGCGTATTATCATGGAACTCATAAACAAAGACATTGGGAGCCTCCAGACACTGGACCCTACCCAATTCAGCTTTGTTAAGGGCAGATCTTGCCTCTTAAACCTAGTTGATTTCTTTGAAACCGTTACCAAAGCCATAGATGAGGGCAAGGTAGTCCACACAGCCTACCCTGGACCTCGCAAAAGCCTTCGACACAATACCCCACTCAGGCATCATAAATAAGCTTACCAGCTTAAATATCAACCCCTATATCACAAGATGGGTTGCGAACTGGCTCAGAGATAGAACCCACATGGTCAGAATCGCAGGTGCCATGTCCGAATCCAAACCAGTTACAAGTGGCGTCCCACAGGGCTCAGTCCTGGGACCTCTCTTGTTCGGTATATACTTCTCTGAGGTTCAGGCTAACACGGGGGGATTATGGCTGACAAAGTTCGCAGATGACTGCAAACTGGGGGCCATAATCGAATCTCCAGCTGACACAAACATCCTCCAAAAGGGTCTCACAGAGACGGATGCTTGGTGCCAGAGCCATGGCCTCAAGCTAAATGCTAAAAAGTGCATAGTCATCTCCTTTGGGAAAAACAAGGTGCCCACAAATTACCACATAGGTGGTAATTCATTAAGTACGGAAGAAATAATTAGAGATTTGGGGACCAACGTAGATAGTATCTCTCCTTTGATAATCACGTAGCCAAAGTGGTTAGAAAGATATAGCCCACCTTATCACGAAAGGGTTCGCATCTAGATCAAGAGAGGTCATTGTGCCCCTCTACTCGTCACTCATCAGGCCCATAATTGAATACAATGCCCCTTTTGGGATGTACCTTACCCGACACCTGCAGCAACTGGAGAGACCCCAAAAGTACCTCACCAAGAGGATCTTGGGCTACAAACAGATGTCCTATGCAGCTCGACTAAAGAAACTCCAGCTCTACTCAGTTGCTTACCGCCTACTCAGAGGCGATCTATGCCTGACGTACAAAGCCATGTCAAACCCAGAATTAATGCACATGCTCCACCTCAAAAAATCCAAGTCCCTTAGAGCTACACGCTCCAGGGACCTAAACCTCAGCACAAAAATAAATAGGACATGCTGGAAGGACAGATTCATTTCCCAGAGGCTCCCCTCACTCTGGAATAGAATCCCAATTCATGTTAGACATAGCCCCTCGCTGACCCTCTTCAAGCGAAATTTGGACGCATGGATGGGAAATCGCAAATTCACCCCTCGGATCTCTCCTGTGTCCCTGCTAGACAGAGGCACAGCAAACTAATCTTAAAAGGGTACCTTCTGTGACCTACTTTACAGAGGCACAGTAGGCTAATCTAATAGGGAGGCGGAAGCCAAATGCACTCTGGCTAGGCTTATAAATGCCCTAGGGCAGATAGCCTAGTATCTACCTATGAACCTATAAAGGATTCACCGCTTATTTGTTTAAAAGCAGTACCCAATTAACCCACTTAGTTGAGAATATTTAACAATCATCAGGTTAACAAGCAGTACCCAATTAACCCACTTAGTTGAGAATATTTAACAATCATCAGGTTAACAAAACAAATGTCCTCATCAAAACTAACAGACATGAACATTCAGACAGAAGAAAGAAAATGCTATATACATACATATTTGCTATAGATTTCCTAGACAAAATGTGGTCCTCTAATGAAGGAAACAAAGAGGAAACTGCAGAAGGAAGACTGGAATATGTTCTGATTACACCCACACATTCTGGACTATCCATAAAAATCTGCATCATCAACTGCCATGTTGAAGCAGGGAAACCTCTCCTCGAGCCCAATGATACAAGTCAACAACCATCAGGACAAGCACAAATCATAAGCAGCTGTCCTCTCTCAAAACTACGAACAGAAATCCCTCAGAATATAGTCAATACAGTTCTTAATGGTCAACCCACATCTCAACTGTGAAAACACATCAAAACACATGTATAAAAAAATGGAAACACCAAGCAAAGAGAAGAAAAAAATATTACCAGCTCCATAGTTCCTTTGTCCAATAAGCCACCACCATCCCAGATCAGCGATGCAAACCAAATACAAAGCAAATCTACTCTGCTAATTTCTCATAAACAGCTTGTCACCACATCTAACAAAGAATACCATGAATACTCCACTCCAGGTCATTTTTTATCCATAAACAAACGCAAAACAAGGAAGTAGAAAAAAAACAGTATTCATTAAAAGAGGAAGTCTCTCCTACTTCCTGTTCTACATCATCTTTTTCAGACACATTAAAAACATTCAGATTAACATTTTAAACAGTAACCAGCAAATTAATTAATTAATTAATTAATTAATTTTACGTTTGTTGACCAGGATAGTCTGACTGGATACTTGTCCATTTTCAGCGGAGGCCCAGGGAGAAAAGCTCCATACATACATACAGAAAAACTGTTACATTAAACAAGTTAAAGCACTGTTAGATACAATACATAGGATAAAAGTCATTCCCCGGGATTCATGAACCTTGCGCCAGGCGCCCGCATAGCGTTGGCGTTATAAAGCCAAATATGGCCACCGAGCGATTCAGGTATGAATCAATCCCACGTGCACTACCGGCGTGCGCCGGACCTGCGCCGCCCCCGGCGTAGGTATGCTAATCACACTGTGTGCGGTATTGCACCATGCAAATGAAGGCAAATAGCGATCCACGAAGTTGGGCAGGCGTAGCGTAAGGGCACGGCAATGTAAACCAAAAAAAAACGGTTTACATTTAGCCAAACATGACCAAGGAGTAATGGAAGGCTGTCAACGTCAAGTATCATACAGGTGCAATATGCCAATGGTGAAAGGCACCGAGAATGTCCAAAGAAAACATGCACAAACTGTAAATAATTACATAAATGTTATGTACGCAGAAACCACAGCAGAACCCCCGGATATGTGCACAGAAGGTGCAAAACAATTAAATAATATGAGAATGTCCTAAAAGAGCAGTATAATACACATCAGATGCACAGCCACCACACACCATAGTATGTATGGAAAGCCTCAACCCCAGCGCAAGGGTTGTCAAGGAGTGGCGGCAGTGTTCGGCGCCATAACCATGTATTAGCAGTCAATGACATGCAAATGAGGCAGATAATAGTGAATCGCAAAACCGGCGCCGGTGTAAGGATGGAGCAAACGGCGCAGCGGTAGTACACCGAGGAGTGGCCTACACGGGATACATGTCAATTGCAGAGGGGTGTGCCACTGTAGGAGGAAGCACATTGGAGGCCAGCAAACATGGGCTGTACAATGCACATCACAGCAGCAGGATTGGCGTGTGAAGAAATAGATGCGCTGAGAGTACATAATGCCCGCATAGATGCATGTGCACGAGGATGACTACGTTCCCCAACCCAGTCATGTGACGGCCTCCCCGTCAACAACCACGGATATAGGAAGGTAACGCGGAGAATATGAGGAAATGCGGAAGCAGTATAATTGGAGCCGTAATGAGCAATCAACACCAATCAATCCAGGAAGGGCAAATGGCGGCAGCTGACAACTCTGCATGCAGACTCCTGCAAAACGGGAAAGGGGAGGCATAGGAATGCAAAGATAGTAGGGGATGTAGTAGAAATGCAAAGAGCAAAGAACCGAAATAGCACAGCCAAGTACAGAGGTAGCATAACGGCGGCAGACAAAATGCATCATATGCCATGTGCCTGCAGGATGCACTGCAGGCAATAGTAGGTGCAACGTGCAGAAACAGTAATGTAAGATGCAAAGCTAAGCCAATACAGGCAACTGTAATGTAACACTAAAGGCAATACCGTTGCAGTTGCAACGGTAAAACACTGAAGATAATCCACAGATACGGCTGCACAGACACACCCAATGACATCACCGGGTATACAGCACAACAGTATAAAGTGTGAATGCACACAACACACACCCCGATTTCCCAAACGCCGCACCGTAGGGTGTAAACACACCGGGAACTTTTAATATGTATATGTTGGGTGCCGCCGTGGCCGTGATGCATAGGTATGTGTCAGAGACAGACGGAGTTGCGGAGGAGGGTGCCGACAACTACCGTAGGCCTCATAGGAGAAGGAGAGTGTTCAGACCAAGGGTGACCTACCAGGGGCTGCAAGACCTGGAGATAGTAGAGCGCTACAGGGTGGACAGGGACACGTTACAGCAAATAGTGGAGCTGTGCCGGCCACGCCTGAGAACAAGAGACAACAGAGGGGAGCCCATCCCAGTGGACACAAAGGTATGTGTGAGCTTGCGAATACTGGCTACAGGTACCTTTCAAAGGCCAACCGGGGATATAATGGGTATCTCACAGGCATCAGCATCCAGGGTACTACACCAGTTCCTGGATGCCATGTTACGACATGCCCATGAGTATATAAACTTCCCCAGATCTCAGGAGGAGTTGGCTAGCAATATGCACCACTTCCACCATGTGGCACAATACCCGGAGGTACTGGGTGCGATAGACTGTACGCACATAGAAATCAAGTCACCGCCCGGGGAGCAGGGTAGACGCTACATAAACCGCAAGGGATACCCCTCCATCAATTGCCAGGTCGTGTGCAATGCGCAAGGCATTATCATGGATGTGTGTGCTGGCAGCCCTGGAAGCTACCACGACTCCCATATCTGGCATGCCTCACAGCTGTATCAGGTATTCGCCAGGGGGGACATCACACAAGGTCACCTTGTGGGGGATGCTGGCTATGCACTGGAGCCGTGGATGATGACACCCATCAGAAATGCACACACACACATGCAAGAATGCCATAATGAGACACACGCACAAACCAGAATAATCATAGAGCGTGTGTTTGGGATGTTGAAATCACGGTTCCGGTGCTTGGATACATCCGGTGGAGCCTTGCAGTACTCTCCAGGCACATGTGCCCACATATTCATAGTATGTTGTATGCTACACAATATGATTCTGCGGAAACAGCTGCCGCAGGGACATAATGGTCTAGGGCCACCAAGCCCGCCACAACTGCCAAGGCAAGCACAGGCACAGGGCGTTCAGCGCCATGAACACACTGTGCCAGCCCCAGTAGGTAGACGTAGGCGTACCCAATATGCCTACGCCCTGGCAAAGAGGGAATGCATAGCACATACTTTGACAGCATAGGCCCCATGGACTGACACCTCCTTACCTGCACACACAGTGAAATGGACGCCACACAAACATGTCCGCCCGTAATGTGTACCGTATGGGCGGACCTATGTGTGACTCCAACAAAGGCACCACCCAAACACTGCACACCCAATAGCCAGCAGAGCATGGAACGCCAACACCTCAACCGCACGCCGGTCCTACAGCAGACGGCGTAGCCGTATGCTGCCACTGTCGCCGCAAGTCGACTACATATGTACTTATGTGCATACACAGATACGGAAATAGATATCAGTACACACGTAGAAAGATATGTACACATACACAGATATAAAGTACAACAGGTTAATATGGAACCCAGGGATGCAAGTTTACAGATAAGTAAGACGTGAAATCTCCACATAGTAAATATAGTGAACGACAACCCGATCATCTGGGAGGGTGGGCAGAGCAGGGAATGCCAGCTATGGAAATGTCAACCTGCATCAATACATATCCGCGGGTCGGGATGATCGCCAGGCCACGGTACAGTAACGGGATATGTGCGTGTCATATCCATAGGATATGAGTGCGGAGGTACACACCGCCGCCGGCGATGCGGCCAACGTAGGTACTGTGTGCAACCGTCGGTGCGAAAGCGGCAATCATACCTGTCAAGTGTACGTCATTATGAGGAACGTACCTCATTTGGGGTCTAAAACATTTCATGTTCCTCGCAGTTCCTCAAAGTTCCACATTGAAATAGTCTGTCACACATTCATTGTTAGGAATGTATTTAAATGAAATCCTGGTAAATAGAAATTAATCATAGTAATTCATTAAAGGTTCTTCTTTGTAGGTAAATCAGCATATTTTAACCATCCTATGACCTTCATAGCTGAAGTTGTTAGTAAGCCATTGGTATGTGTTCCACAGTTTGCCCATTTGTTCCACATTATGAATGTGTGTGTTCCTCATTTTGGAAATGGAAGGTTGAGAGCTATGGCGGCAATATGTGTATGTGTGAGGTGAGGTTGTCGTGTGTTCCGCTGTGTGTGTGTAATGTGTGTGCCACTGTAAAATGTGTATGTAGGTGACATGTCACAGGCGGAGTGTAATAACATGCGTAGGCATACAGTACAGGAACCATAGGCGTATGTACAGCAGTACCCACAAAGTAGTACTGACATCTCCTCAGTGGCTAGGTGCGTGGCGACGTAAAACGATGCAAAGCGGAAATGTCCCAGAATGTACCACAGGACCATAGCCAACAGGAGATGCAAAGGACGCATGTACAAACCATGACCGTATGTATGGCGGCCATATGGTAGACTCAACACGATAGGTCGGCAACGTTACACAGCATCAGGCATGTACGGCGAAAATACGAATGTGCTATCCCGGCACCGATCGTGGACACTTACGGTCCCGTAAATACCGCTGTGTGTTCCACGACCGTTAAGTAAGCAAGCGCCACACGAATAGGAGGCTACCGGTAGCATACAGGCCATCCCAAGTACAGGACCACAATCACCGTAACTATCAGTGACAAAATGCCAATGGATAGTAGGCACGGACGAACATCTGCAGATATATAACCGATGTGAAGGAGGAATACGTGCAGGAAGCACACATGCAGGCGATACCGACACCACACGACATCAACAAAACAAACATTCCCAGAACAACAGACAGGTAACCTGCAGCTCCCCAAGCAGGGATGGAGCACACACACAAGCATATCTTGTATGTATAAATGCAAGACCCACACCCCGTACCCGTCACCCACATCCGCAGATATACCCCATCGCACATATCAAAGGGATAACAGCCAAAACCGTAGCAGAATCATACAGGCAGTCAATGACAGCGGCATACCCGCAACAAGCCGCGTGGGTAACACTAGCAGCAGCCGATGCATCCTTGCATCCGTTGTGTACAGGAATATAACAGCTATGTTATACATCTGAATGCACAACGCCATCGACAGACGCCGCCAGGACACGGACACCCACATGTCAAACAGAATACCATACCCAACACACACAATCCACGGCTAACACCACAGCATAATGTACCTGACACCACACATAGCGTATGCAGTCACACAAACATGATACAATACATACCATCCCCACGAAGGTAGTGCAAATAACCAACGGCCACACGAGGAATGAACCATGGCCTAGTTTCGCGGGTAACGCATTTAATGGAGGAGGATCACCAGTGATATGCGCATAACTACACACCGAGGAACAGCTATTGGCGTGATGAACCCACATGCCTCAGGTGACGACGAATAAAAGGAAGACTCCCTGGATATTCAAACCGTATGTTCATACCGAACACAAACTGCATTGAAAGCAAGGAGTTAGAGGAGAATATTGATGAATACTGAAGCAAAGGCCGGAAAGGTATGTCGAACCCACGAGATGTACTGGTGTGTAACGCATGATACGTATGACTAATCTGCACTGTATGTGAACGATGTGTGTAAGTAAAGATACCTGTCCATCAGGCAGAGAGTGGTGAAAGGTGGCTATGTAATGCTAAGCCGCGGAGCATACCAACGACTGTGGACAACGTGTGCACAGCAGTGGGTCAACATGTACACGGCCGTGATAACCCAAGGTTCGCCATAGGGATTCCAAACCCAGAACAATGCCACCACCCACGCTGATGCTGTCAGTGGATATCGAACAATGAAGTGCCACAGCAGGGGATAGGACATGTATGTATAGTGTCACAGCACACATGTGCATGGGCATATACCGTCGATGTCATACGGAATGTGCGCACGACGTGCACGTATCCCTCGCAGTAGGGGTGACTATGTCAATTATGTGTAATGCAAAGCTGTCATGATGGATATGTTCAGAAATCATAGACAGTATCACAGGCATAGCATGCATGATGGAGGGATGGCCTAATGTTATGTACATAAACAGGATATGTATGGCCTGCACATATGGGACAGAGTAGTAGCAGAATAGGTACCCGAAATGGAGGGAACAGCAAGTAACCATGTCCAAACGTTCCATAGCAGGTGCAATGTGTGCAACAATGATGTCCGGCAGGGCCGTGTGTAAACACATGTGCAATGTACACAGTAGTGTCACCCCCCCCATGGTAGTGTCCACTGAACGGCAGAGGTGGATGTCAACTGTATGTCTATACCAGTACTTCCGCTGTGGTGGTACCATGGGTCTGTGTCACCCTACCAGCAAGGGAGCTATCACATGACTAGTGACACAGTGTGTCCCTGTGGGATGTGCACAGGACCTATGTCCCACAGCACGGTGTGTGTACAGTCTGTGGAGGTCACACAGACGCCCAGGCTGAGCAATGTGGCATGTGTGCACACATGCAGGAGTGCTCCTCCCACCCTGCCCACTGCAAACGCCATGTAGGAGTACTACATGCATCAGTAATGCGGAGAACATGGCCCATGGCAGAGTAGATGACACCCCTGTGTTAGTGGTATGCAGGTGAGTACAGATGTGTTTCATGACTGTCATTTGCATATGTAAACTGTCTGAGCCGGGTAGACATCACGGCATGACTATACTGAGACATGTAAAGTTGTATCCATTGTGTAAGGTACACCACATATGTGTTATTGTAACACTGCCCGCATGTACATGTGTGTATGGCATAGGTACAAGGGCACCCAATGTATCAGCTAGACATATGGTCCAGAAATGTGCGGCCCTGCACATGTGTACCCACGCCATAGTGGTATATGGCAACCACAGCACCATGTGGGGCATGTGTGTGTACAGCAACCATGTACAATGTGATATGCATGTATAGGGACAGTATCCATGTGATACACACTGCATGACTGTCACTATGCAAAGGTGATGTGTATGCACTATGTGTGATGTAACTGATGCAATGATATCTACATGATATATCTGCCACACTGACACATGTATGGTTGTTAGCAATATGAGTAGGATGAGCTAGAATGCTGCCAGGTATGTAGATGTGGTATATGTAGGCATGGACAATACTCTGTGACAGCATGTAGTGTATGTAAGCAAATAGTGAGCATGAGGGGCCACATGACTGATGACTGTGCAATGTCACACGTACCTGACTCGTTGTAGTTAGCATGATATGCCTGCACCACTGTGTGACCTGTACAGGAGGCACATGGCGTAACATCCTGAGACATAGGGTACGATGTGATGCTGGATGTGTACATTGGCAATACCATAAAGTGGAATGGCGCTGAAGGGCAAAGAGCGGATAATGTCTGAGTTGATACCCTCTGTACCACACCAACCACCCATGCAATGGTATGACAGGTGGCCAGCATGTGGATGTGGTGTGCTGTGGTGCACAGAAGCCCAACAAGGGTGCCAGTAAAGGCATGGAGGTCGTCAATGAGTGTGTGAAGCATGTATGTGAGGATGTGGCCCAGTGCCATACTGAATGGCCCAGTCATGGGTGTACAAATGCAGCCTCATACGTGCAATGCAGTACCACCCATGTGTAGTGTGATAGATGTGGTAGTGTGGTGGTCAGGGTACACAACGTACATGAATGGGCTAGCAGTCAATGCAGTGTGCTGCTGCAGAGACATGTAACAGCCAGGTTGGCGGGATACAACAACTACGGAGAACGGAGGTGACATTGGGACCGTGTTCTCGGACATAACGTGTGCATGGCAGTACTATGTATGTGTCCACAGGGTTAATACAATGTCCAGCCATGGATTGGAACCCTGTAGTGAGTGAGAGTGTGTATTGTTGGTAGGTACCCCATTGGCAGGCATGATGCCAGCAACATCTGTGTCGGCAATGCCTGCATGAGTGTTGTATGCTGCATTGAATGTGGATGTAGCCAAACAGCAGAGACATACCAGCACACTGCGTGAGGGCCCACACAGCAATGTATGGCAGTCATGTGTAGGTAGCTAGCTGTGGAGTATGTGATGCACCATGAGGACACACCATGACTGTCAGGTGACACACCACACACATGTGAACATAACTACCGTGCAACAGCCTGCACATGTGCCCATACAGCACGTGTGCATGGAACAGGAATACCACTGTGGCATCTGTGAAAAGGCCAGTACCACCATGTCTCTGTGTGGAATAGCATGGTCCCTACCAGTGCGTAAATGTAGCGGAAGTGCACTGTGATATGTGTCGGCATAGTCATGTAGACTGTCCATCGACGGGTGCCATGCCATCAACTACCTCTGTCAGTGGATGTCGGTAGTACCGGCTGTAGAGCGTATGTACCATGCATGCTGCAATGGTCGTGTGTCTAGGGTGTGGCTAGCAGGGCTGAGAAGCATGGATGTTCAGCAAACAGAGGGGGGATGTGTGTAGGCATAGCACACAGACACATGGAGGTTTGGTGCATGCCGAGGGTAGTGTAGGTATGGTATGCGTCGTGTAATGTGTCACCCAGCTATGCGTACTGTATGGCCAAGCATGTGTGGGTACATGGGAGTCCATACTAGGGAAGTGCATTGTTGCTGTCAATACATAGCAGTAGCAACTGTCCTAGGTGCAATGTACAGTATGCCAACACGGCCAGCATGTAACCTGTGGTGTACAGTGTATCCACCGTTGCGTGTCACAATGTGCGTAGTGGTCACGAACATGGGTATCTGAACATGGATTACCTATGATGCAATGTGTCTCGGGAATATACAGTATGTGTGTAAATCACTGTGTGGTGTGGGAACCACCCACCCGTGTGTGTTGCAGTCCAGGTATGTGCTTGGGAGGTATGATCTGTGTACAATCTGGACTGGCAGGTGTGCCGTGTAGGGCATGGAGGCAGGTCCCAGGCACTGCAGATAAATGACATGCGTGCCGTACTGTGTGTGCAGTGCTTGTGTACAGCACAGTGGAGGGTGTAAGCATTGTCACACATCACTGCATGCTGTGCCTACCTGTGACAGCCCTGCTGGAGACAGATATGTGACACTGCTGCACAGGCAGCATAGCATGTGAAGATGTACATGTGGGCTGCACACCTTAGGCAGATGTCCACAGGTCATGTGTGCCACGGTAGTGTGGATGAACATGACTATCAGACTGGACAAACACCACATGCCTGCATAAGTACAGTATGACCATAGTCAACAGTCCCAGTGACAGAGTAGGCCAATGTACAGTATCCCTGCATGCAGACCACTGGCTACTGGACACCTGGCTAGACACACACCTGGAGGGTTAATTCACCATTGAGCCATCACATGTCCCAGTCCATGTGGGCCGTACAATGTCATCACAGGGTGGTCACAATAGCAGGTGGCAAGGCAGACACGGTGTACCAGGTGATGTGTCATGTGTGCATATGTCGAGTAGCACAGCCGTTCACATGTCTGCAACATACTGGTGCACGATGTATACTGTTACATGATGTATGGAACTGCACTGTCACCCACTACAGGGCCATCTGACACAGGTGTGTTGTGACAGGTGTAACCCATGTTTGCACAGGATACACACCGCTGTTGTAGGTAGCCATGCTGGTGGCTACCACTGATATATGCAGTGGTCATACAGACATACCGCACACAGTGTCCATGCAGGAATGTCCATTGTCGTGGACGATGTGCTGCTATGTGAATGTAGGTGTGTGTTGTGAATGTTACACATCCAGATGACACCATCTGGCGCAGTCATGGTTGTCAACACCATTACACACATCCACAGCAGTCAGAACCCAGTCCTGACAATGTGTGTCAGTCACCCTCGTACTGTGCGACATATGTGCACATGGCGGAACACTTCCCACTGTCATCTAAGATGGCTACATGATGGCCGGAATGTGCTGTGGAAATGTACAATGCTGGTAACCCAATGAAGTACCTGGAATCACACACAGTACACTATGGCAGCCATGTAAACCATGCACAACAATGACCGCCCAACAGACACAAACAATGCATTGACACGTGGAACATGTGCACATGACAACCCCAATGAGGTATGTTGCACATATTTATGTACAATTGTCATCTATGGCCATAGCATGGATGCAGACGCACATACCCCACAGGTAGTACCATGTGATGTAGGTAGGGGGGCATTGCTCGTGTACATGTGACAGTAGCTGTACAGACACATGTCCTGCATAGCCGTCATGTAGGGGTAGCTGTGGCATGTGACCGCTGGACATGCCCGTACAATTGACCATGTCCCACAGGAGATGTGTTATGTGTGTACCACATGTGATGTGCTGACAACAAGCTGTGACGTGTACGGCTGCTGGTGTACCTTTGTGACATTGTCTGTGATGGGTGCAAAGGCATATAGTATCGTATTGCATGCCCACAAGCCCCACATAGGTGCATAGCCTGAACATACAATACAAGGAGTGTGTGGGATGATAGCAACCCACAGGAGGAGATAGGTATGGACGGCAGCCCACAACCACATGTGTGTGTACGGTGTTCACGTCCACGACACATGAGCATCTGAGAGGCTAGTGTTACAGCTGTACAGGGTTGCATCCCTGTGTGTCCCACCACTGGCCCGTGGACCGATGGACACCAACCAAATGTGCAGATATGAGATGTGCACAGCACATCACAGATGCCTACTGTAGAACAGGCTTACCATGTAGACATGTGCACAGTAGGTCTGCGCCAGCTGCAGTCAAACATGTTATGTGCTGAACCACACCAATAGTCCAGGCCATGCCACAGATGGATGTGCATGCATCTGTGTATGTATGGCTGTGAATGTCTCCGGCATAGCAATATAGCTGTGTCACCGTTGTGAACAACAATATGAATGGGTTGTATGTGTGAGGGGTGCGTCATACGTGTATGGTCAGATCGACGATACCATCAGTGACCCTGCTATGTGAACATCCCTGTCCCCATACATGGATACCTATGCTGTGCCCAACACCACATTCACAGAGGGAGGGATGGCGGTGTGTAGTGCAGCAGCAGACATGGGGGTGGCAGCAGGCACTGGATGTACACATATGTGGTACCCACATCAGTGCAGGCAACCATCCATGTGCACGGGATAGCGGTGTGTGACCACATACAGCACTGTGTTGATCAATATCCCAGCACATAGCACCTGCCAGGGTTACAGTGCATGCATGGATGTCTGATACCTGCATGCACCAGACACACCCTCAGCAAGCAGCGTGCAGCATACCTCGCTTGAGGCCAGTGTCCACATCATGGTGATAGACATGTTGAATGTCCATATACACATAGCAATGACATATGGAATGGACAGCCACCCTGCCAATATCATCAACCCCCAGGTGGATCACAACCCAGTGCCATGTATGTGGCATACCCTGCCATACCATGCAGACCTGCCCAGCAAGGCTGCATGAGCTATCACAGTCCTACATGGTGCAATGGACAAAAGGCACTCTCACTATCAACCATACACAGCAGTAATGTGGCGGTGATGCACCCTGTGGTGTTACAGGTGCTGTGTGATGCTCTGGACAATGTGTGTGTGTACATGCTATGCATGGCCTTTCCTGCTAATGTGTCGTGGTTACACATTGCCCTATGTCTATCACATGTGAAACACAGGTGAGCTGTGGCAAGTTGTCCAACACCCGTACAGTGCTGTGTGGATGTACATGGCACAACACATGCATGTGCAGGTGTCCATGTGTATGTGTACAGTGCCACTGCTGACGTTCACAATGGCTACAGACGTGATGTGTACTGACATATACACAGTGTCCAGGTGAACAGTAGCACCGACGTCACATGGGGACCTATGCCAAGTGATATGGACACAGGTGCAGCCAGGTACACATGTCCACAGCAGGCTAACATCTACATGGTGCGTGTACAGTGTGATGGGGTGGCACACAGATATGATGTGACACCCACTGCTCAATGGTGTGAAGCCAACACATCAGCTGTGTCACTGCCACGATGCCTTTCACAGATTACTGTGCAGATGTCGTACTTGTCATAGCAATGTATTTCCAACAGTATGCCAGCACAGCAGTGTAAATGTGACCTGCCACCATCATTATGTCTTACAGATAATGCCACGTTCCCGGCTTCCCGCATTCAGTCGACAGGAGGAGGAGGTGATCATCCCATACCTCCATACTAATCATGACCTCTTATTCAGTCATGTGCCACAGCAGGCACAGGAACGACAGGAGATGTGGGAGGAGATGTGCAGGAGGGTGAACAGCCTGGGCGGATACAACCGCACTTATCAGCAGATCCGCAGGCACTGCACAGACCTGATCCGGCATGCAAGACAGCGTGCCGCTGCAATCGCCAGACAACAACGTGGGACAGGTGGTAGGCCACCAACCCAGCCCCCACTCACAGCCACGGAGGAGCTCCTGGCCAGTCTGGGGACACCCACGGAACAACACGCAGTAACCCATGCGTCCATCGTGGAGGTGGGTGTCTCCCGAACTATGAGCTTGGAGCTGCATGGTAAGTCAGTGTTGCATGTTTGTATGATGAGTGACGTGGGGGTGGGTGTCATACTACAACACATAATATAGCAATACATGCCAGGTATATGGCCACACAAGATGCATACTACAGTATGCTATGTTGTGTTAGCAGACATGTGCA
This sequence comes from Protopterus annectens, assembly GCF_019279795.1. Taxonomy (NCBI): domain Eukaryota; kingdom Metazoa; phylum Chordata; order Ceratodontiformes; family Protopteridae; genus Protopterus; species Protopterus annectens. The sequence continues at coordinate 821,803,283 of NC_056750.1, read as the reverse complement.
TAGCACATGCTAACTCACAGATGCATGATGTGACATGCACAGTGCTGACCGTGGCGATAGTAATGGATAATGTGTATACCTTTGTGTCATCCCTTTACAGGTACGTCTGGCGTGTCGCAAACACAAGGGTCTGTTGCAGGTAAGTCTGTTGCTAGTCAAAGGCATGATATGGTGTATTGATATTCCACGTGTCCAGGCATGACATGCACACCTGTGTGTGCCCCAGTCACGGTATACAGGTTGCACCACCCGACACACACACCACCCATGTACAGTAGATACAACCATTAGCGTAGAGTGGCATGACACCACACGACCTATTGGTGTGTTACGTGCATTCAGCTATGCATACAATGGTGTAGGTGTTCCACAATGGCTGCATGTGTAGTATGCATCGGTATGCCTCTGCAGTATGCACACAGTACCACATAGTGAGCTGTGATCTTGCCAGAGCACAGGTGTTACCAATGTGAGCTATGCCCCTGCATCGAGTGCACACGTTGTGACATGGCACATGCCATGTCCCATGCACGTGGATGTCTGGCTGCAACATTTTCACACCATGACATGACCTATGCGACATATAGCAGACATCCACACTGTCTGCATATCTGTCGGGAATGTGACACCTTACACTAGTATGGTTGTATGTCACATGGGCCACCACAGGGCCGTGTGCACGATGTCCACCACACACAATTGTCAATGACCCAGACAGACAAGGCCATGGTCGATACCTACAGGCATGTTGCCACACAGTACATCCACAGTGGGTAGTCACCGTTGCACCCTGTACACACATAGTGGGCTCATCACTGTAGTGGACCCCCTGGACATCCAATGTAGTACACCAGTGACATGGAATGCCTCTCCACAGCTACTACAGGTGCCTCCAATGTCCACCATATACGTGCTGCTGAGCAGCTGAACTGACTTACAGACATGGCAATGTAACGCATCCAGGTCACGCATCGCACAGAAACATAACTGTGTCCTGCTACTGTGCAGTGGCACAGTGCCCGCACTCCGCACTGTACAGCTATGTACACAGCTTACACCAACCGCACCTGCACAGACATCCCTGTTACCCATACATTGTATCTGTAGACTGTACACATAACACTGCACCGTGACAGCCGTTGTGATGTGGTGCATGCGGTGGGACACCATTGTCACATGTCCACATGATACCACACATGTTTGCGGTGTACATGACATAGTGTCGGCAGCCATGTGTACTGTCAACTCGCCCGTGGCCACACGGTGTATCACGGTGATGCATGCAAACTACCATGAATGTGTGTACTGCATGCCTACTAAAAGACACCTGCCTGTTGTACTGTTCCCACCAGGGCAGTGTGCATACTGCCACTATGAATGTCTGGTCTACATTCACTGGTCTGTGGTGTGTGAATGCTGCATGCCACCTGCATTATCACATGCATGATGTGTGTGTGTGTGTGTGTGTGTGTGTGTGTGTGTGTGTGTGTGTGTGTGTGTGTGTGTGTGTCTGTATTGTAACCGATGGTATGTCTTTGTATTGACAGGTGCTGTAGGTGAGTTCCCTCCTGCGGTCCATCTGATGCTAGTGTCCCCACAGATACTAGTGGTGATGACCATGTGCATGAGGCACAGGCAGGGTCGTCACAGGCAGACACTGTGCCATTGGAGAACATCACACGTACGTCCTCTTCATCCCTGCACACGGTTCGGATGCCGACACATACCCCAACACCGTTGCCCATAGATGACGGTCAGTCAGCGTCTGTTGGCACCGAGCAGGAATGTGTGGTGGCTGCAGAAGGTGTGGGTACACACGATGTTGCCAGTGTAATGACTGGTGCAGTGCCACGCAGGCATGTGGCAGGTGCTGCTCGTAGGGGGGGCACCGCTAGACATACACCTGCCGTACAGGGTGCAGCAGCTGGTATAACCAGACGCATGTTCCAGACTGTAATGGCGGCGCAGGCACGTGACGAACGGCAGAACCAGGAAGGGCAGAGGCTGCAGAGGTCTGCAATCCGTTCCTTGAATGACAACATCCAGGCATTGGCGAATGCCCAACAGCATCTTGCCAATGTTCTGGATAGGAGATTGGGTGAGATGGCTGGTATCCTCGACCGAGGCATGGCCATCCTTGAGTGTGGGCTGTTCGTGCAGGAACACCAGGTAGGGGTGAGGCATAGGGCACGTGGGCGTGGGCCAGCAACACCACCTGGTGCAGGTCAGCGTGCGTGCCACCTCCCATGCCCACCCACACAGTGCTGGTAGCAGCAGCAGTGCAGCTGCTACTACACCAACCACACCAGGACAGAGCAGGCCACGTGGACGTGGCCCTGGACGGCCCCGGTGTGGGCACGTTTCCAGCGGACATGTGACATCAGACAGTGGACAGTCCGTACCTCCACCCGGTCGTGCCCGTGCGACCCCAGGCAGGCACGGGTCACGTCGCTGCAGGCTGACACAGTGAGCCATAACACCTGCACTGTACAGTCTAGGGCTGCCAAGCATACCCGTGTAGGCATCACAGATGACTGAACTGTGTACACACAAACCCACACACAGCAAACACGACTGTAGGGCTCCACCACACCCACATGCAATCTACACAGTCATGCCCAGTCAATGCACAGGCCCTTACACACACACATGATGTCATCCATTGGTACAGCCCATGCCTGTGGCACATATCGCCCTGTGCATATGATGAAGTCTCTGCCGCATAACTGTGAGCTACACCATCAGTGCACGGTTATGCAAACATATTCTGATGCACAGGGTGGACAAGATAGTGAGAGGTGTATGTGATACCTGTGTCCGCATAGTACGTGATGTGTATGTTGTGGTGTGTGTGTATGGCTGGTGACAGGTGTGTATGTGATGTGGGTTGTGCACTGACATCATGCAGCAGACATACCATGCAGGACAGGTGCAGCATCCATTGATCTGTGTACACAGTATGCGTGGTGGTTACATGTGTAGCACCATGTTGGTTCAGTTAACCCGTATGACAATGATGGTGTACTTGCATGTGCCTACTGGGAGCACTGTAATTAGTTCCCCACGTGTAGTCGCGGGGTACCCACAGGCATGTCTGGCAACATCAGCATAGCACAGGTACCCGCAACCGGCATGGACCCCTACATAGGTACATAGGCACACATGTACATAACAGGGTATGTGCCCTACGACATGTGTGGACCTAGCATGACTGTGTGTGGCTGCTAACACCCCTCAGGATGGGGATGCCACATCCATCAGTCCCCAGTCCCTTGTCCAGCACTGACACACAGATGATGCCTGGCGCATAACTATATTCACACATCCACACGTCATTATTACTCCTGGACGAAGGCAGTCAGGGCCATTCCTTCACATGGGCTGGCACTCCTCTACGTGTTGTAGGGGGTCTCCGTCCGTTGACCCTGTTCCCCCAGCACGTCCCACTCATCTTTGTGGTGATGTGTCTCACAGTCGCTTCTGTGCCTGTGTTTGCCTGTAGCCTAGGAAGTGGAATATGCCCATGTCACCCAGGTCAGACATGGCCGTGTATGCCAGGCACAGATCACCACAGAGCAGATGTGCTGGGGAGGTTTACAGCCGGAGTCCCCTTGGTCGTGCAGCTTGTGACACATGTCCTAGCACCGTCATCCCCGCCTTGTGTAACGTTTGCGGTCCTTCCAAGTGCTGCAGGCGTCAGGTTAGCTACAGGCCAGATGTGCCATTGTACGCAGTCATTGCTCTGGTGTGTGATGTGTACAGGGGTACAATGAACACCCCTGATGTGGATGCGATTCCTTCCAGACCAGGAGGCCACAGTGGAATGTCTTCACACCCACATTGCCATTGTGTGTGTTGACAGAGGTTACCGACAGGTGTGGTAGCCATTTCCATGAACATGTCCACCATCTTGAATGGCTTACCACCTACATGTGACATTGGGCGAACATGTCCTTCACACTGGGTAGGTCTGCACCTTCTCTGGCATGTAGTAGCAGGCCATGGCTCTGGCACCAGTTATCCATGTCTATGACGCCCTAGGTGGATGTCCGTGTCACATGGGGTGTTGGGTATGGTGGCGGGTGTAGTCATCTGCATACCTTGTCTGCCACAATCCCCCTATGATTGCATGCACATTGGAAGGTCGAATGCCTTATGGCAGGGGGCCCAGGACTGAGGCCTGTGGGCCTCCACTGGAGACCAGATATGAGTGTGACAAGGCACCAGGAGCACCAACCCTGTGTGGTGTGACCTCCAACCTTTCTGAGAAGCATCGGGTGACATATGTCCCCACATGTATGCTGGCGAGCCTTTCCATGTGTCCCATGTGGAGTGTGCTCTGAACGCTCCCACCAGGTCATGGTACTGTGTGCAAACCCGCGTATCCCCATCAATGGCCTTGGTGACCACTCCAGACAGGACGAGCAGGTTCGGGAGGCAGGATCCGCCCTTGACTATGTTGTTGTGGGTATGTTCCGGTATTGGCTGTACACCGCTGTCTGTACCCATGGGCACCTGTATGGACCTCCCCACAGCTTTGCAGACAAGGCTTGTCAAGCTGATAGGGTGCGGCTGTCTACAGTCAATAAGAGCACTACCCTGGCATAGTGGGACCACAGAAGCCATATGCCATCCATCGGGGACATAGCCCATAGTAAGGCTAACATGACACAGTGGCCGCATGTGTGGGCTGAGGGCCTCAATGAGGATGGGTAGCACACAGCCAGGGATACCATCAGTGCCCATTGGTGCTGTGTCAACCGCCATAGAGATATGGGATCATTTCAGGCCATATGAGATGTTTCGGAGGCTACACTCTGGTGGGATGGATATGTCCCCTCTTGGGGGGGGGGGTGGATGTATGCATGGAACATGTCCGCTGGTTTGCAGACAATGTCTGTGGGTGCAGTGACCGTTGTACCATTCTGGACCATTTCCGTCCAGGTCTGTGTGCCCCCAACCATGTCCTTACCACAGTTAGGGAAGGCCCTATGGTTGTCTCATGTGCCCTCTGCAGTACCACTCCCACAAGCGGCTGTGGATGATTGTATGTGTGGCCGTATGGTGACGCCGGTATGAATGGGAGATGGTTTCTTTGGTACTGACATTGCTCTGTCATGTATTAGCTCCAACTGTTGATGTACAGCTTGTCAGTGGCTGGGGTCCACCACACCATGTGCCTACCTGTGATGGACAAGGTCCTGATGTTATCATGTTTGCCTGTTGCAGACATGCATGTGGGTGCTCAGTGAAGGCATTCGTTAGGCGGTTGGCAGTCTGGCCTGTGTTCAACACTGGCATGGAGGACTTGTAGGGTACCACACTGGTCGTATGATGTGTGTGGTTTGTTGTGGAGAGGTCATCACTTAGGTCCCCCATGCCGGTGTTGGGTGCAGGATGTGGATGACCAGTGGATCCACTATATGGTCTGGCATCACCATTGAGGGCTGTACATCCTGTGTGGGGCATATCCTCACCATGTGTGATGGGCAGAACTGTCAGACATCCCCCCCTAGTGTGTATGGTGCATGGCTGTTAACAGTGGCCAGGTGTGAGAACACCTGGGACCGGTGGCGTAGTGTGTTGTGCCATGGGTAATGTTCCCAGTCTATGTATGGGTGGTTCATGTCACCCAATACGGTGCTGTTGTGGGAGCATGCACACTCACCAGTGTCCTCAGGACGTCTGTGCAGGTATCCTGTGTTTGGGAGGGTTGTCTGTAGCATGCAACACACTGTAGGCCAGTCCTACACATGGTTCATTGCACCTAGATATTCCCTGCTGCAATGGCCATGTCTGTGGCATGGCCGGGTTGCTGTTGTGTGGCTGGACACACACGACGGTCCACATTCCGCCACCCATGCTGTTGCACCATGTGTATGCATGTCTGCTCTGTGCTGAGTCTAAGTGTCTGAGCATGCCCAGTAGGCAGCTGTGTAGATAGACACACAGCACAGTGCACACCGCGCCAGACTGCAGTTATACCCCGGGTGCATGCCTGTATCCCCTTCGCAACGGCCACGTCTGTGGCATGGCCAGGTTGCTGTTGTGTGGCTGGACACACACGATGGTCCACATTCCGCCACCCATGCCGTCGCACCATGTGTATGCATGTCTGCTCTGTGCCGAGTCTAAGTGTCTGAGCATGCCCAGTAGGCAGTGATGTACTGATCAGTAGTTACTTGGTATTCCCGACTGCAGCACTAACGTGTTACTGTACGGCGACCTTGGGATGGTAACAGGCTGCGTGACTGCGCACTCTGACATAATTCCCGATCGGGCGCATTGCCTCTGCAAATGATACCACCCACGTAGGGGTATGCCTCCTGACAGTGCTCTGCTCAGTAAACTCGGTAGCGCGTACTGTAAATGCTTCATACTGTAGTGTGTTCATGTAGATAGGCGTAGGTTCGTCTCCCGTCCCTTCTGTGTGTGTGTGTGTGTGTGTGTGTGTGTGTGTGTGTGTTTCCAGCTGTCCCTGCGAATGAACATGCTTTTAGACGCTTCGCAACACATACCTTGGCTATTGCCAACTATTGTCTTGCGGGTGATGTCACCAGCCTACAAGTATGCCTCTGACAGCGCTCTGCTCAGTAAACTCGGTAGCGCGTTCTGTAAATGCTTCATACTGTAGTGAGTTCATGTAGATAGGCGTAGGTTCATCTCCCGTCCCTTCCATGTGTGTGTGTGTGTGTGTGTGTGTGTGTGTGTGTTTCCAGCTGCCTCTGTGAATGAACATGCTTTTAGATGCTTCGCAACACATACCTTGGCTATTGCCAACTATTGTCTTGCGGGTGATGTCACCAGCCTACAAGTATGCCTCTGACAGCACTCTGCTCAGTAAACTCGGTAGCGCATTCTGTAAATGCTTCATACTGTAGTGAGTTCATGTAGATAGGCATAGGTTCGTCTCCCGTCCCTTCCGTGTGTGTGTGTGTGTGTGTGTGTGTTTCCAGCTGCCTCTGCGAATGAACATGCTTTTAGACGCCAGAACACATACCTTGGCTATTGCCAACTATTGTCTTGTGGGTGATGTCACCAGCCTACAAGTATGCCTCTGACAGCGCTCTGCTCAGTAAACTCGGTAGCGCGTTCTGTAAATGCTTCATACTGTAGTGAGTTCATGTAGATAGGCTTAGGTTCGTCTCCCGTCCCTTGTGTGTGTGTGTGTGTGTTTCCAGCTGCCTCTGCGAATGAACATGCTTTTAGACGCCGCACGCATACCTTGGCTATTGCCAACTATTGTCTTGCAGGTGATGTCACCAGCCTACAAGTATGCCTCTGACAGCGCTCTGCTCAGTAAACTCGGTAGCGCGTTCTGTAAATGCTTCATACTGTAGTGAGTTCATGTAGATAGGCGTAGGTTCGTCTTCCGTGTGTGTGTGTGTGTGTGTGTGTGTGTGTGTGTGTGTGTGTGTGTGTGTGTGTGTGTGTGTGTGTGTGTGTTTCCAGCTGCCTCTGCGAATGAACATGCTTTTAGATGCTTCGCAACACATACCTTGGCTATTGCCAACTATTGTCTTGCAGGTGATGTCACCAGCCTACAAGTATGCCTCTGACAGCGCTCTGCTCAATAAACTCGGTAGCACGTTCTGTAAATGCTTCATACTGTAGTGAGTTCATGTAGATAGGCGTAGGTTCATCTCCCGTCCCTTCCGTGTGTGTGTGTGTGTTTCCAGCTGCCTCTGCGAATGAACATGCTTTTAGACGCTTCGCAACACATACCTTGGCTATTGCCAACTATTGTCTTGCGGGTGATGTCACCAGCCTACAAGTATGCCTCTGACAGTGCTCTGCTCAGTAAACTCGGTAGCGCGTTCTGTAAATGCTTCATACTGTAGTGAGTTCATGTAGATAGGCGTAGGTTCGTCTCCCGTCCCTTCAGTGTGTGTGTGTGTGTGTTTCCAGCTGCCTCTGCGAATGAACATGCTTTTAGACGCTTCGCAACACATACCTTGGCTATTGCCAGCTATTGTCTTGCGGGTGATGTCACCAGCCTACAAGTATGCCTCTGACAGCACTCTGCTCAGTAAACTCGGTAGCGCGTTCTGTAAATGCTTCATACTGTAGTGAGTTCATGTAGATAGGCGTAGGTTCGTCTCCCGTCCCTTCAGTGTGTGTGTGTGTTTTTGTTGCTTTCACAACTCCTTCGGAAAAAGCAAATTTTTAAACTGTTCACAATCAACAATGTGAGATTTAAGAACTCATTAAGACTCACAGTGTTGATTGTGAACATTTTTAGAAATTGCTTTTTTCTGCAGAAGTTGTGGAAACAACGAAAACGTTGCATGTTTTAATAAACTGTTTAAATGTTAAGAAGACTTGTGTTGTGTCGAACTACGGGGACTATTCTTGCTGCAGGTTGCTGGTTTGTTTGTTTTTCATAGTACAATATCATGTAATACGTGTGTTCATAGGATGCTTTCTGAGATGTTGACATGTGTGTGTTTCGTTAGCAGTGCGTCTGTGCTTTCTATGCTGTGGCTACATGTTCATTGTTCGCATAGAAAGTGACAAATGGAAGTGTAAGGGTGGATATTTAAAGCCTGGATGCTTCCATGTTATGTGTAAGTCTCACGGGGCCTACGGGTGATAGCGCATACATGTCTATGAAGAACCTTTGGATACCATATGCGACCTGTCGTGGACGAAATGTTTCAGTTGACTGTTCCATCTACCTATGTGTGACATGGTTTGTGGCCATAGGGTGCCAGCAAGTCTTTCCTGTTCATTGGGTGTTTGCCATGGTCAATTGACATCAATCCTATTAATTCACTGAAGGATGTCATTCATTGGTGGGAACGCCATAGTTTGACCATCGTATGTCTTTCCCAGCCGACGTTGATATTGTGCCATTGGTATGTTTACACAGGTCACCCATCTCTTCCACTGTATGGAAGCGTGTGATCCCCATTTATGTGCTGGCAGATTGAGTGCTGTCTACGCCGGTATCTGCCCAGTGGTCTGGCTTTGTATGGGGAGTGTCTACTGTAGTCCCTATCTGTATTTCCTGGGTTATGCCTTGCAACACCTGTGGGATTCCCCCAGGTTTGCAGCTATGGGTGCCATCTTGGCCGTACGTTTGTCCATCCATGGGAACTGCCTACTGGACACTAGTATAGGGCTGTACACATTTCACAGCTGCATTCTGCATTTCCGGTGGATGATCGGCATTATTAGTGCGGAGTAACGATATGCCACGTCCCGCACACGGGGCGGGACAACGAATCATCTGCCAATCCACACCGAGACCCGTTTTTGCATACCCACGATCCCATGTCTGCAACCCTCGACAGTACCCATTGCACACCCTTCATGTGTGCGGAAATGGGATGTGAACGCACGTGTATGGACGCAACAACCTGGGGAGTCCTATTCATATGTCCTGCATTTCATGGACGGTTGTCATCACCCTTGAAGACGCTATTGGTGCATATATCTACCTGTGCCGTAGTCACGGCTGTCACCTCTTCTGGGTCACACGATCGCAGCCTGTTGCCAACACTTAAGGAGAAATTTTGGGTCCTGCAATGGACACCGGTGTGCATATGTAAACTCTAGAAGATGTTGGACTGTGTCCATTCGCCAGTGGGTTTGACTGCCGCCGTATGTTCCCCAGTCCCGGATGTCTGTTTGCCTACCCATATTATGTAGTGCTACGGAACCCGTGTCCTTCCACAATTAACCCACATGGTGTTACTGTAGTACTGCAGGTTGGCAACTGCTTTAAGTAATCCTCAGAGGTACCATTGTGAACTATCCGCCACTGTATTGTCATTATAACACAGCCGGTACATGTAGAACCTATTTATTCATGAAAGGATGTTATTTATGTGTGGGAACGCCATAGCTTAACCATAGTATGACCTTCCTAGTTGACGTTGTTGGTGTGCCATTAATATGTGTTCCACAGGTCGCCCGTATGTTCCGCGGAGTGGAAGCAGGTGATCCCCACATACTTGCTAGCACCTTGGCTGCTGTGTACGCCGATTCGCACGGCAGGATGGATGTCTATGGGGTGTGTCTACTGTTGTTTCCATCTGTATTTCCTGTGTTATGCCTTACTACGGCTGTGTGATTCCACCAGGTTTGCTATTATGGGTGCCATCTTGTCCGTACATTTGTCCATCCTTGGGAAATGCCTACTGGACACTGGTGTAGGGCTGTACCCATTTCACAGCTGCATGTAGCATTCTCCGGTGGATGATTGTCAGTATTGGTGGGTGGTAAGGCATGTTCTGTACCCACATCCTCCCACGGGGCGGGACAATGGATCATCTGCCAATCATCTCCAACACCCATTTCTGCATACCCACGATCCCATGGCTGCAACCCTCGACAGTACCCATAGCAAATCCTCCATGTGTGCTGGAATGGGATGTGGACGCACATCTGTGGACTCGACAATCTGTGGATTTCTGTGCATATGTCCCGCATTTCATGGACAGTTGTCATCAACCTTGAACACGCTGGTGGTGCATATATGTAGCTGTGCCGTAGTCACGGCTGTAGTTCATCTTGGTCTTCCGCTCGCACCCGGTTGGCGTTGCAATAGGACAATTTTTGGGTCCTACAATGGACACAAATGTGCATATGTAAAATGTAGAACATGTTGGACTGTGTCCATCTGGCCAGTGGTTGTGACCGCTGCTGTATGTTCCCAATCGCGGATGTGTGTTTGACTACACATATTATGTTGTGCTACGAAACCCATGTTCTACTACGATTAACCCAAATGGTATTGATGTAATGCTGCAGGTTGGCAACTGCTTTAAGTAATCCTCAGAAGGCCCAGTAGGACATATACGCCACTGTATTGTCAATATAAAACAGCCAGAACATGCATACCCTATTTATTCATTGAAGGATGTTCGTTATATGCGGAAACGCTAGTGTTGAAACATCGTCTGACCTTCCTAGTTGAGGTTGTTAGTGTGCCATTAGTATGTGTTCCACAGGTCGCCCATTTGTTCCGCAGTATGGAAGCGAGTGATCCTCATGTTGTTGCTGGTAGATCGAGTGCTGTGTACGCCGGTATTCGCACGGCGGTCTGACTTTGTATGGGGAGTGTCTACTTTAGTCCCTATCTGTATTTCCTGTGTTATGCCTTACTGCAGCTGTGTAATTCCACCAGGTTTCCAGTTATAGGTGCCATCTTGGTCGTACACTTGTCCATCCATGGGAATTGCCTACTGGACACTGATATAGGGCTGAACACATTTCACACATGCTTTTAGCATTACCCAGTGGATGCTTTGCATCCTTAGTGGGGACTAAGGCACGTGCTATACCCACAGCCCTCCCACGGGGCGGGACAACGGATTATCTGCCAAACAACACCGAGCCCCATTTTTGCATACCCACGATCCCATGCCTGCAAACCCCCAACGGTGCCCATTACACATCCTTCATGTGTGCGGGACTGGGATGTGGACGCACTTCTATGGACACGACAATCTGGGGATTTCTGTTCATATGTCCTGCATTTCATGGACAGTTATCATCAACCTTAAACACGCTGGTGGTGCATATGTCTAGCTGTGCTGTAGTCACGGCTGTCACTCTGTCTGAGTCGATCACAGCTGGTCGACGGTGTAAACGGAACAATTTTTGGAGTCCTACAATGGACACCGATGTGCATATGTCAAGTGTAGAACGTGTTGGACTATCACCATCTGGCCAGTGGTTTTGACTGCCGCTGTATGTTCCCCAATCGCGGATGTCTGCTTGACTACCCATATTATGTATTACTTGGCCTATCTATATCCACTTGCCAGTAAGCGGAAATACAGCAAACCTTGCGTCCTGCCCAACTTCATAAAAGACATTATTGAACATATATCGGCCAAAACAGACAATGACAAAAACGATACACTCCACAGTCAAAAGATACTGAGCTGTTTCACCTACTAACATGGGGCATCGTCGGAGTACGAAATACATTACATAGTCGTCCCTTATACACTTCCTTCAGAGTCAGTTTAAAGTCAATTAATCAATAAACCTGCTCATAGTTAAGTGGACAGTGCTCCAAGTCTTGATGATAACGTGACATATACAAATCAGTGTTGCATACATTACTTAATGGAAACAATAATACGACAACGATGTGTTAATATAAATACAATATTGGTCAATACAATCAGTATATTGAAACATAGTTGATAATTGTTGTGAGTAAACCTTAGAATGTAGTGTGTTGATCAGGATATTTTATATCAATGTGTATAATTGTAGCATTACGATTCCAAAGCATGGAATCAATAAGTACAATTTAAGCATATATTTTACAATTATGAATGTAAATGAGTGGAGGACACATCCTTAACCTTCCCTGCTTCGGTGGATCACACACGCACGCTACTCGCATTTCCTGATTGTGGGTTACGCGCAGGCGCACATGCATATCCGTATTCTGTTTATATATGTTTACTGGGTCTGTGTGGTTATGTGGTGTGTGTTAGTTGTGACCATTCCGGTAACATGTCTCTGATCCAGTTGACGGACGTGTGCAGAACGCACCTACAACTTTATACATGTAACAGTCTTTGCAGCATGGACGCATTACGTACATGTTCACATCTATATGTTCTATAGTCATAATTCAAACGTGACTGCATTCACGTTTGCCGGTTACTGTGACCACTACACGTTAGCTGTTCGGTGTCATTAATATGCATACCCATGGTACTTAGCTACATTTACATACCCCCCCCCGCACTCACGCACGTCACAGGCATCCATTCTCCTGCTGGGAAAGGTGCGGTACTGCATGTTAAACATTCCTTATTCCCTCTCGCTCATGGCCCAGGATGCATATGTCATGACCGCAGGGATGTTCAGATCACAGGTGCTTATATCCCCTACGCATACAGGCCTTCGATTGTCAGGGTGTTCCTGTGGTGCTTTGGGTTTGGACTTGTCCGCCCAGTGTACGGAACTGCCCTGACCGTGTACGAATGTTAGATGAGTTACATGGGCACGGTGTGTCCGTGTCTATGATACCATGTCACCCCCCCCACACCAATTATTCATAGCCGTGTGCGCTTATTGGCCAGTGTACCCGTTGTAGATCTTGTTATACTAATTGCACACGGTCTGGTCGAACGGACATATTTCCATTACTAACCCTCGGTATGTATGACCTGTGTCACAATATTACATGGGTTTACCATTGCGTGACGGCTTTCACTGAGCCACAGACATGTCCGTTGCTTGGTTTGGGCCGGTTCCGCTCTGCTACACACATTTAACATGGCGGAACAGGTTGAACAGCTCAGCCACGGGGACATCGGGCTCTCCATCGCTGTTTAGTATTGAATCGCTATGTTGAGTTTGTTTCACAAAGCAAGACAGTGTCGACATTGGTAACGGACATCTCGCGCAGTACGTCCGCACCGCCGCGGGTGCCGTATGTCTGCGTTTGGGCGGACAGGCATTATGCTGTGCCATTATGTCTGGGAATATATGGTTTCTTGCCATAGATGATATGGCATACTAGCAATGACCTAAGTCTGGGTGTGGGTACTGCTGTATTACCCACGGGAAGAGTGGCCTTAGGTAAAGTGGTGCCCTAGGCAGAAGGACTCCATGTTGCCACCGCCACATCACCCGCTACCCCCCTCCTGGTCTACCTACACCAAATAAAGTCTGGAAAGGTGCCCCAAGTAGAGCAACGCCCTAGACGGCTGCCTACTTGGCCTATGCCTAAGGCCGGCTATGTGTGTGGTCCCTCGGGCATCGGACTCGGGAACGCGCCATGTCTGCCATGGGTATGTCCAGCATTACCCACATCCGGCCGTGGTTTATTGCTATGATGTTCCATGTGTACAGTGGTGCCGGTTACCATACATATGCCTTTCTCAAAAGCCAATTTCACACTTCTGAACACTACTGTGGTCTCCTTTAAGGCCCCTGAGCCAGTGGTGAACATTACTCAAACCGCTGAATCACGTACATATGCCTTCCACCAGCACCTACAGGACTGCATGGATCAGGCAATTCCATACAAAACTGTGACTCTTTGTACCAAAGACAAGCATCCAGTCTGGTGGACCCCAGCCATGAACAAGCTCTACAATGACAGGAGGTAGCTACTACAAGTTAAAGCGGAATACCTGTAAGGTTACACACCCTTGCTCATTATATGTGAAGAACTACAAGCTGTCATGAAATCATCCAGGGGAAATTCAACAGAGAAACTAACAAGGACTCAACAGACAATCATAAGGCCTTCTTTAGCTATGTTGGACACCTGGGAGGACACTCCCAGATATGCTCAGACTGGGTTCAGAATGATGTGAAGATGACTGAACCTACACACATTGCCAACATACTGGCTGACAGGTTCAGTGCTAACGTTTCCCCCCCCCACATGGAGAGATATCTATACCAGAGAATTGTAGATCCTGGAACATCTGTAACGCACAGGTGGGAAATGCTGTCTCCACGGCAGTAAACACAGCATCCATGGGACCAGATGGTGTCCCAGCTGTGTACTCCATGAACTCTATGGGGAATTAAACCCACACTTAGGACAGCTGTTTAATCTTAGCCTCACCTCAGGATACGTACCCAAGTAGTAGCACAGGGCGACTGTAGTCACACTTCACAAGGATGGTGCCTCCACTGACCCTGGTTATTACCATCCCATTAGCTTGACAAGCCCTATCTGCAAAGCCATGGAGAAGGATCATAATGGAACTCATAGATAAAGATGTAGGGGACTTGCATACTTTGGATCCAACCCAGTTTGGCTTGGTCAAAGTCAGATCATGCCTTTTACACGTGTTTGACTTTGTAGGATCAGTCACCAAGGCCATTGCTGAGGGTCAAGCAGTCCATACAGCCTACCTCAACCTGGCAACGTCCTTCGACACAATACCCCCCTCGGGTATCATTGATAAACCCATCATCTTGAACGTAAATCCATACATCGCCATATGGGTTGTAAACCGGCTAAGTCACGGAACCCACACGGTCATAGTTGCTGGCGCCATGTCATGCTCACAGCCAGTCACAGGTGGTGTCCCATGGGGCTCAGTCCTGGGTCCACTATTTGTCAGCATCTACATTTCCAAAGTACAAGCAAACACAGGGGGGTTATGGCTGACAATGTTTGCAGATTACTGCAAACTGGGTGCCATAGTCGGACACACATCTGACACAGATATCGTTCAGGAGGGCCTCACAGATGTGGATAAGTGGTGCCAGAGACATGGCCTACAGCTAAATGCCAGGAAATGCATAGTCATACTCTTCGGGAAGAACAAGGTTACCCCTAGCTACCATATAGGTGGCAATCCACTGAGCACAGAGGGAGTTACCAGGGATCTGGGGACCCGGGTTGTTGTTAACCGTTCGTTTGACACACACGTTGCTAACGTAGTTAGGTAGACCTTCAACATTGCCCACATCATCATGAAGGGATTCACATCTAGATCAGGGGAGGTCATTGTCCCCTTGTACTCATCACTCATTAGACCTATGATTGGGTACAATGCCCCGTTCAGAATGTATCTGACTCGACACCTGCAGCAGCTGGACAGGCCCCAACAGTTCATCGACAAACAGATGCAGGGTCTCAGGAATATGTGTTATGCTGACCGACTGAAAGAATTCCAGCTGTATACAGTCGCATACCACTTGCCCAGAGGTGACCTGTGCCTGGTATACAAGGCCATGTCGAACCCAGATCTGATGAGTATGCTTCACCTAAAGAATTTAGATCCCTCAGAACCACAAGGGCAGGTGACGTACACCTTCACAGTGTCATTAATAGAACGTGCTGGTAGGACAGATTCATCACCCAGACACTCACTATGCTGTGGTACAACATCCCAGTACATGTGAGGCCAACCACCTCGCTAGCCTTGTGTTAGTATTTTGACAAGGATGTCTGAATTGATTTCTTTAACTAACCTTCTAAATGAATATTTACTTTACCACATTGTGAATCTTTACATTTCGTTGGTCTATTTTACATTAGTCATAATCATACGGTTTATCTCTATATATTATGGTTCATTTATATTACTAGGTGTCTGTAGTTCTTTTAATATATTGGCACAATCCGTAGAACATATATATGTAGCTTAAACAGTCAATCATTTGGAAAACATTATGTTGGTTCTTCTTTCATATATATACATATATTTCTATTTTTCTATGAAGAATGTACCTTTCGAAGCAGTGTCTGATGTACTCACTGTGTGGAATCTGTAACCCAAGTAAAGTTTGTTTGCTTGTTTGCCTTTAAGGCATTTAATTAATACTTAGCACATCTAATTTAATGACCAATTAAGGGTTTTAAATGTAGTAGGTTGGACTGCATTGTATGTATTCTGAATAAGTCTGCTTATGAAGCAGACGAAAAGAGCTTCAATAAACTATGGTGACTGCATTTAATTCCTGGTGGGCTCTGAGTGGTCGCTGACGGTGTCTACAGTACCTCGTCTTTGCTTTGGACTTCTTCAGCTGGTTGTCTGTGTTTTTGTATGGGGAATGTCAAGTGTAGTCCCTATGTGTATTACCTGTGTAATGCCTTACTGCGGCAGTGTAATTCCACCGGGTTTGCAGTTATGGGTGCCATCTTGGTCATACGCTTGTCCATCCATGTGAATTGCCTACTGGACACTGGTATAGGGCTGTACACATTTCACACCAGCATTTAGCAGTCTACGGTGGATGCATTGCATTAGTAGTGGTGAGTAAGGCAGGTACTATGCACAAATCCCTCCCACGGGGCAGGACAACGGATTATCTGCCAGACAACACAAAGCCCCATTTCTGCATACCCAAGATCCCATGGCTGCAACCCTCGACAGTACCCATTACACATCCTTCATGCGTGCGGGACTGGGATGTGGACGCAAATGTATGGACACGTCGATCTGGGTATTTCTGTTCATATGTCCTGCGTTTCATGAACACTTGTCATCAACCTTACACGCTGGTGGTGCATATGTCTAACTGTGCCGTAGCCATGGCTATAGCATCGTCTGTTGTTCGTAAACGTCTGGAGTGAGTTATGTGAAAAGGTATTTTAGGGTCCTTCAATGGACACCAATGTGCATATGTAAAGTTGGATGTTGCTGGACTGTGTCCAACTGGCCAGTGCTTTTGACTGCTGCTGTATGTTCCCCAATCGCGGATGTCTGTTTGACTACCCATTCTTCGTGGTGCTACGTAACCAGGTGATTTACAGCTGTGAACAGATGGTGCACATCCAAAGATGCAGGTTAGCAACTGCTTCAAATAAAACTCAGACGTCCCAATAGGACATATCCGTCACTGTAATTTCAACATAACACCACCGGAACATGTAGATCCCCTATGTCTTCATTGAAGCATGTTTTCTTCATAGGTGGGAACGCCATAGTTTACATATCCCAGTTGACGTTGTTGGTGTGCCATTACTTTGTGTTGCACAGGTCGCCCATCTGTTCCACAGTATGGTAGCGAGTGCTCCCCCATTGTGTTGCTGGCAGATTGAGTGCTGTGTACGCCGGTGTTTGCATGGCGGTCCAACTTTGTATGGTGAATGTCAACCGTAGTCCCTATGTATATTTGCTGTGTTATGCCTTACCGCGGCTGTGTAGTTCCACCGGGTTTACAGTTGTGGGTGCCATCTTGGTCGTACGCGTGTCCATCCATGAGAATTGCCTACTGGACACTAGTATAGGCCTGTACACATTTCACACCTGCATTTAGCATTCTCCGGTAGATGGTTTGCATTATTAGCAGAGAGTAAGGCAGGTGCTACGCACACATCCCTCCCACGGGGCGGGACAAAGGAGTGCCTGCGAAACAACACCGAGGCCAGATTCTACATACCCAGACTCCCTTGACTGCAACAGTCGACAGTACCCATTACACATCCTTCATGTGTGCGGGACTGTGATGCGGACGCAGTTCTATGGACCCAGTACCCTGGGTATTTCTGTGCATATGTGCTGCATTTCATGGACAGCTATCATCAACATTGAACACGCTTGCGGTGCATATGTGTACCTGTGACGTGGTGACGACAATGAGTTCACGTGGGTAATGCAGGAAGCTAGCAGGCATTCAATGAATGGAATTTTTGGGTCCTACAATGGACACCAATGTGCATATGTCAAGTTAGATGTTGCCGGACTGTGTCCACCTGGCCAGTGCTTTTCACTGCTGGTGTATGTTCCCCAATCGCGGATGTCTGTTTGACTACCCATTCTACATGGTGCTACGTAACCAGGTGATTTAGTACTGTGAACAAATGTCATACATCCAAAGATGCTGGTTAGCAAATGCTTCATATAAACCTCAGACATCCCAATGGGACATATCCGTCACTGTATTTTCAACATAACACCACCGAACATGTTGATCACCTATGTATTCATTTAACCATGTTGTCTTCATAGGTGGGAATGCCATAGTTTACATATCCTACTTGACGTTGTGGGTGTGCCATTAGTATGTGTTCCACAGGTCGCACATCTGTTCCGCTGTATGGTGGTGCTCCTCATTCTGTTGCTGGCAGATTGAGTGCTGTGTACGCCGGTGTTGGCACGGCGGACCGACTTTGTATGTGGAATGTCAACTGTAGTCCCTATGTGTATTTCCTGTGTTATGCCTTACCGCGGCTGTGTAATTTCCCCGGGTTTGCAGTTGTGGGTGCCATCCTGGCCATACGGTTGTCCATCCATGACAATTGCCTACTGGACACTAGTATGGGGCTGTACACATTTCACACCTGCATTTAGCATTCTCCGGTGGATGGTTTGCATTATTAGCGGAGAGTAAGGCAGGTGCTACGCACACATCCCTCCCACGGGGCGGGACAAAGGATTGCCTGCGAAACAACACCGAGGCCAGATTCTACATACCCAGAATCCCTTGACTGCAACAATCGACAGTACCCATTACACATCCTTCATGTGTGTGGGACTGTGATGTGGATGCAGTTCTATGGACCCGGTACCCTGGGTATTTCTGTGCATCTGTGCTGCATTTCATGGACAGCTATCATCAACATTAAACACGCTTGCGGTGCATATGTGTACCTGTGACGACAATGAGTTCTCGTAGGCGTTGAAATAAGGCATCATTCTTGTCTTTAGACAATTTTTGGGTCCTACAATGGACACCACTGTGCATATGTAAAGTGTAGAGCTTGTCGGACTGTGTCCTTGTGAGCAGTGGGTTTCACTGATGCTGTGTGTTCAACAATCGCGGATGTCTGCTTGACTACCCATACTGTGTAGTGGTACAGGAACCATGTTTTCCGACACCAGAACCCAATGGTGTACATTCAATGTTGCAGGTTAACAACCACTTTAATACCCAGAGGTCACGATTGGGAGGTATTGTCACTTTATTATCGGAACAACACCTCCAGACTGTGTAAATCACGGGAACCTTAGGCCAGTCTTACCGGCCATTTGCAATTGTAATTAGCAGACATGTGTCAATACATGTATGATAAGACATATTGTCATGCAGAAGTTAATCTATGTTATTTGGACATTGGCTTATGCTATTGGCATCCGTTGCTGTGAGTGTTGCCAGTTACCATACACATTGCTTGCTCAGAGGCAGACTACACAATTCTGCACACTACTGTGGTCTCCTTTAAGGACCCTGAGCCAGTGGTCGACAGTACTGCAGCCACTGCATCAATCACATTTGCCATCTACCAGTACCTACAGGACTGCATGAACCAGGCATTCACTTACCCAACTGTGGTTCATTGTACCAATGCCAAGCATCCAGTGTGGTGTACCCCAGCCATACACAGGATGTACAACACGAGGAGGTGGCTACTACAAGGTGGAGCAGACACCTTGTGAGGTATGACACCCTTGGTCATCATATGTGTAGAGTTACACACTGTCATGCCATGGTCCAGGGCACATTCCACAGATATACCTACATGGACCTGGCTGACAATCATACCACCTTCAGTTGCTATGCTCAACACCTGGGAGGTCACTCCCACATATGCTCTGACTGGGTTCACAAAGAGGTGCAGTTTACTCAACATACACACATTGCCAACATACAGGCTGACAAGTCCAGTGAGGACATCTCCACACCCTCCCCCACACATGAGGAGATGTCTGTACCAGCGGTTTGTGGTCACCAAATGTTCTGTGACACACAGGTGGGACATGCTCTCTCCAGGGTAGTGGACATAGCATCCATGAGACCAGCTGGTGACCCCACTGTGTACTCCACTATCTTATTGAGGAATTAGACCCACAGTTAGGACAGCTATTTCTTTGTAGCCTCACCTCAGGTAAGGTACCCAGGTTGTGTCGCATGGCAACGGTAGTCCCACGTCACAGGGCCAATGCCTCCACTGAGCCTGGTTATTACTGTCCCATTACCATGAGGAGACCTATCTGCAAAGACATGGGGAGGGATCATACTGCGGCTCGTACATGAATGCATAGGGGACATACATACTTTGCATCCAACACGGTTTGTCTTGTTCAGGGGCGGTTCATGCCTTTAAAGCATGGTTGACATTTTCGGGACAGTCACCGAGGCCATTGATGGGGTGTTGCAGTCCATACAGCCTACCGCGACGTGGCAAAAGGCTTCACCACATTACCACTCAGGTATCGTTGATAAACCCATTGGCTGGGATGTGAACACGTACATCACAGAATGTGTTGTAAACTGTCTATGTGACACAACCCACACGGTCATACTTGCTGGCAGCATGTCAGACCTACTGCCTGTCGCATGTGGTGTCCCATGGGGCCCTTCCGTGGGTCCACTCCTGTCATACATCTACATTTCCACGGTACAGGCACACACAGGGGTGTTATGGGCAACATTGTTTGTAGATGACTGCAAAACAGGTGCCATAGTGTGATGGACATCTGACACAGATATCCTTCGAAGGGGCCTCCCAGATATGCATATCTGCTGTCAGGGACATGGCCCACAGCTAAATGCTAAGTAATGCAACATCATACCTGTCGAGAAGTACTAGGTCACCCCTGTCCAGCATATAGGTGGCTGTCCACTCAGCACAGGGGTGATTACCAGGGATCAGGGGACAGAGTTTGTCGGTCACCATTCATTCAACACACACGTTGCTATCGTGGTTCTGTGGGACTTCTACATTGCCCACCTGTTTGTGCAGGGATTCACATCTACATCAGGCTAGGTCATTGTCTCCTTGTACCCATTACGTGTTACACCTATGATTTACTACATTGCCCCATTCAGACTGTATCTGACCATACACCTACAGCAGCTGGGAAGCCCTCATAGGTTAATTGTCGTACAGATGCAGGATGACATCATTTTGTGTAATGCTGCCCCACTTGTAGGACCCCTGCCCCATTAAGTCACATACCTGCTGTTTAGTGTTGACCTGTGCCTGACAAACGAGGCCATGTCAACCCATATGTCATGTGTATGCTTCACCTACTGTATCTGCATCCCTCAGAACCACTAGGGCAGGTGACATGAACCTTGTCACGGTCATTAATGGGATGTGTTTGAGTGACACATATATCACCCAGACACTCACAATGCTGTGGATCTACATCACAGTACATGTGAGACAGAGATCCTTCATAGCCTTGTTCGCTGGTATGTTGTCCATTGGATGGAGAATTGCAGGTATAGGCCAGGGATTACATCATTATCACTGCTTGACGGAGGTACAGCAATATCATGAGTATTTTATCTGAAGCACAGAAGGTTGCCAAAGCCATCCTAACTATGGTGTAGTGTTATGGCTGAACCTGGGACAATGGCCTACCCTGTACCTATGGACCTATGAACCTATATTCATAGTTTGTCACATTTACACTTGTCTATCCCCTATCCTCTTTATCCAGTGTATATTTCTGTGGCACATGATTGTCCTCTGTATTACATACGGGTATGCTGTGTACAGTGCACATATGTCACAGTTGATGACAGTGTATCTGTGTCCCTAACACTGTGATACTGAGGACTACCACACATCCTTCACAACATTACATGCATATGTTCTTTCTATTCTTCTTTGGCCTATGGGGGGGTGTTAAGGCAAACATTACACAAGTCCCTGTTTGTGCATGCTTCATGTTGGTGTCTGACCAGGCTGCATTGCAGTCGTGTGTTGGACGGTGGTGTTTCTGTGTGTTTGCCATGTGTTTTTATTGCCGGTACATCTGTGGGAGGTGTGGTTGGCACATGTTCCTCTTTGCAGGGACACCCATCCTGGGGTTTGTGTCATGCATCTGCACTTGGCATGTGCCATATGTCCTGTACTATTCCCACAGTCGTGTATGCCTTCATGCACTACTACTGCGTGATACTGGCTGTTTGTATGTGGTACACATGGACATTGTGATGGTTGGCTTGACCTATTCCCATGCTAGAACATACACATCTGTCAATTACGTTGTTTAAATCAAACTGTAACACTCATTCGTCTTTTCAAACTGACAGTCAATAACACAGGAAGCTGGGATTAATAACGTTTTACTACTGTGCAGCAGGAGGCAAAGAACTATGCAGTACAAGTTTAGACTTTTGTTTTACTCTATACATGTTACAGCTGTATGAGCATTGTGTATACTATCATCTTATGCACACATTAATGATGTGGTCAGTCACAGGGCATTTACATCACTATAGTCCACAAGATTGTATTCCTACAACAGTGCTAAGGTAATGCTTATGAAATGTTTTCCCATGAGGATAGCACAGCCTTGCGAGCCACATAGTCAATTAGAATGTACTTCGGTAAATTCTGCTCTGTCACGGTTCCAACACTGTTCAGATCCGGTCGTCACTCCATTTCCTACGAGGTTCCTTTGTCTCTCTGGTGAGCAGCTGTACTCTGTGTTAGATAGAGCTCACAAGCCTATCCTCCTCAGTGGAAGGATGACAGATATACCTGTACATACATTTATTATTCTCTAACCGAGCAGATGACTAATGCTGAATGACATACACCTGCTGCACTGGTTACTGCCAGGGTCAGAATTCCATCACACTACAGCTTAGCTTCACCAATTACATGCATGATCAGTTCTACTGCCATATTGTACGGTACAATTCAATGCATTATATAGTATTTCGAGTCTAAACTGGCACTTCATATGTGTTTCTATATATATTTGTCGGACAACATCCATCCGGCCATATGCATGTTGTTCCGTCCTTTACCTTGACCATGTGTATTTGGCCGTCCGGCAACGCTACTCCACATGTGATGTCCCACCTTCCCCTTCTTTGCCTTTAGCACCCTGTTAGGACGTCCTGTTTGGTAGGCACGTGTTCCGCTATATGTGTTCGACTTCTCTGCATAGCTAATCATCGATGCGGTGGTTCAACAACCCGACTTGTCCACATGTGTACAGTTATGTGCACCGTGTCGTCTGCAAACCTGTATGGTGTGGACGGGTACATACCACATGCGGGATGTTCACATTCTGCAGACACATTCACATGCAGCCATTTCCATATCTGTACCTGAGGTGGGTTGGTGACTTGTGGGGTATGTATTTGCCCGCGTGGCACTGCCTAACACAAACATCTTACCACATTTCAGGTATGCACATTGTGTGTAGGTGTATAGCTGCACACGGATGCTAGCAGGTTTGGGTGCACAGGTGTACATGGGTGGGACTTACATGCTACAATGAGGCTATTGTGTATTACATCTGAATGCATGGGTTCTGCTTCTGGATATTACACTTCAACATACGCCATCCAGTGTATGCGACAGAGACGTTGCTGGGTGTGGGATATGCTGCTATGCACATGTTTGCCTGTGTTTAAGGTATCTTGGTTCCTTCCTGTTGTTATGTCAACACAGCTACCCGGCTATGTACTGTCACTACTGCTTGTGACCATTATGGTTGGCACCTTTTCCAATGACCATAGTGGGACATGTTTTGTGGGAACATCGGATTTTGCAGGACAACACATACCCACAGTACGTGGAGTTGACAGGACTTTACTTGTTTGCCATAATATACGCTTATTCTGTTAGCATTTGGGTTCCTTAGTCAGTTTCTTATGCCATGTATGTGTTTCATATACAAATTATATGTTTTATGCTACTATTACATGTATATTGCTGGAATATTTTTGGCAGGGAATCTCAGGTCATTTTCCATTTTTTCGATTTTTGCAGGGACACACCTGTCCAATGAGGGACTGTCCACGGCACATTGGGACAGCTGGTAACCCTGGTGACCATGCCCATGTCGCTACTGGGGTTGCCACCTTTTCCAGTTGCCAAGGTGGGATATTTCGGGACTCACATCTGAGTTTACAGGCCGACACATACACACGGTCACTATATAGCATAGAACTTCACTTGTTTGCCTAAATAAAAGCTTATTGTTGTGGCAGTTTGGTTGCTTATTCTGTTTCTTGTGTCATTTAGGTATTTCAGTTACAGAAATAACCAATTCATGTTACCATTACATTAAATACGGGATATCATTTTAAGATTGTAATCTTAGCACATTTGCCATTTTTAATATTTTTTTCCGGGACACAACTGCCCATAGAGGGACTGCCCCTCGCAAAGTGGGACAGGTGGTGACCTTAGTCGCTACTCCTATGTTGGTGCGGCGCGCTGACATGCTGCTGTACACCTTCTCTGCGTATAACCACTGACGGTGCATTGCGGAACAAACGCGGTCTCATGCGTATCCTTTGCTCCTTGGACGGGTACACTTAAGCCTTCGTAGGTTGTATTTGCTTCTCCGTTTAGTTGGGACGGGTACTATGTTGCATACTCTACGTGCGTTTCATTCTGCACGGGCCCTGGCTGCTGCCATTACTATTATGGGCGGACCGTGGCAGTCAGCACATTAGGTTGCTCACCGCATGCCGGCTTAGCCACGCCTCCGGACGCATCCTACTTGGGCTCGCTCACATACACTACGCACGTGTCTGTGGTTGCGGTGCACTCTCATTAATATGCATATGGCGCTACTACGCCGGCTATTCACTGCACCGCCGGCGCAGCCCTTACGCCGGCCTTGCGCCGAGCTTCATGAATCCCGGGGATTAATTCTGTCATATATAAATCTGATTTGTTATAGAGTAACAATTAGGAAGCAATGTAGGCGTGGCCAAAAGAAGTCTTTAGCACATGTTTATATTTCCAGAGTTAGTCAGGATTAGAGCAAGGACATAGCCAATGCCTTTTAAAGTACTCTTTTAGATTTTTTTTGTATTGGGTTAGAACGGATTCTGAAGTAAGCTCAGCAGGAAGTGAGTTCCACATTTTGCCAACAGAGTTGGCATATAGAGAGTCTCCAGATGAGTTGTTGCTTTTGAGGGTTTGGACTAGTAACTTGTTAGATGAGCAAAGTGTCTTGAGGTTGCTGTAAAGGGTGATAATTTTTGTAAGTATGGGTGTGTTTTCAGGTTGGTAGAGAATTTTATGTTCTACTATTAGCTAATTGTACTGAAGTTGGATAGGCAATTCTAGCCACCCTAGATTCTTTAAGTTCAGACAGTGGTGTGTTCTGTATGCTGCTCCAGTGGCAAATCTAGCAATATGATTAAAGCAGCTAGACAGTTTATTAAGGTCAGACCTACTCAAGTTCGTGAAGAGAGGGGATGCATAAAGGAGGGTGGAAAGTAAATGCGTACAGGCAATTACCATCCTAGCTAGTGGAGTGAGGAAAGGTTTGATCTTTTATAGTGAGCCAAGTTTTCTATTAACTTTTTTAATAGTGTGATTATTATGCATATCAAACTTGAGGTTATTATCCACTGTTACACCTAAGAGTTTGGAACAGGGATCTGGGACAATGACAGTGCCATTGTTAGATTTTATAGTAAAGGTTGGAGCGGAGGCTTTACGAGTGGGGAAGAAAAGCAGTAGCTTTGTTTTGTTAAGGTTTAATAGGAGATGTCAATTACAGAACCAATTTTCAACAGTATTAAAACATTTTGGAATAGAGTCTGCATACTTAAAGGGGAGGTGCCAGAGCAAATTGAAGTGGAGTCATCTGCATATTGAATGCAGGTGGCTGTTGGGATGACTGTGTACAGGTCATTAATAAAGATAGAAAATATTAAGGGTCCTAATATAGAGCCCTGAGGGATCCCAAGGGTGATAGGTAGAAGGTAAGATGGTAGAATAAACTATAGTACAGCCTGTTGTCTATCACTCGGAAAAGATCTGAACCATTGGATAGCCTGGACATGTAGGGGAATAGTTTTAAGTGTGTGTATGAGTACTTTGTGGTTGACCATGTCAAAGGCTTTGGAGATCAAGAAAGAGGGCAGAAGAAAGCTGATTGTTTCGGTTTTGATTAGTAACATTAGAGAAGAAGAGGAGGGCCATGATTGTACTGTGGAATGGTCTGAAACCATGCTGTGAGCTAATCAGCAGACTGTGCTGAAGAAGAGGAGGGCCATGGTTGTACTGTGGAATGGTAAGAAACCATGCCGTGAGCTAGTCAGGAGACTGTGCTGAAGAAGAGGAGGGCCTTGGTTGTACTGTGGAATGGTCTGAAACCATGCTGTGAGCTAGTTAGAGACTGTGCTGAAGAAGAGGAGGGCCATGGTTGTACTGTGGAATGGTCTGAAACCATGCTGTGAGCTAGTCAGGAGACTGTGCTGAAGAAGAGGAGGGCCATGGTTGTACTGTGGAATGGTCTGAAACCATGCTGTGAGCTAGTCAGGAGACTGTGCTGAAGAAGAGGAGGGCCATGGTTGTACTGTGGAATGGTCTGAAACCATGCTGTGAGCTAGTCACGAGACTGTGCTGAAGAAGAGGAGGGCCATGGTTGTACTGTGGAATGGTCTGAAACCATGCTGTGAGCTAGTCAGGAGACTGTGCTGAAGAAGAGGAGGGCCATGGTTGTACTGTGGAATGGTCTGAAACCATGCTGTGAGCTAGTCAGGAGACTGTGCTGAAGAAGAGGAGGGCCATGGTTGTACTGTGGAATGGTCTGAAACCATGCTGTGAGCTAGTCAGAGACTGTGCTGAAGAAGAGGAGGGCCATGGTTGTACTGTGGAATGGTCTGAAACCATGCTGTGAGCTAGTCAGGAGACTGTGCTGAAGAAGAGGAGGGCCATGGTTGTACTGTGGAATGGTCTGAAACCATGCTGTGAGCTAGTCAGGAGACTGTGCTGAAGAAGAGGAGGGCCATGGTTGTACTGTGGAATGGTCTGAAACCATGCTGTGAGCTAGTCAGGAGACTGTGCTGAAGAAGAGGAGGGCCATGGTTGTACTGTGGAATGGTCTGAAACCATGCTGTGAGCTAGTCAGGAGACTGTGCTGAAGAAGAGGAGGGCCATGGTTGTACTGTGGAATGGTCTGAAACCATGCTGTGAGCTAGTCAGGAGACTGTGCTGAAGAAGAGGAGGGCCATGGTTGTACTGTGGAATGGTCTGAAACCATGCTGTGAGCTAGTCAGGAGACTGTGCTGAAGAAGAGGAGGGCCATGGTTGTACTGTGGAATGGTCTGAAACCATGCTGTGAGCTAGTCAGGAGACTGTGCTGAAGAAGAGGAGGGCCATGGTTGTACTGTGGAATGGTCTGAAACCATGCTGTGAGCTAGTCAGGAGACTGTGCTGAAGAAGAGGAGGGCCATGGTTGTACTGTGGAATGGTCTGAAACCATGCTGTGAGCTAGTCAGGAGACTGTGCTGAAGAAGAGGAGGGCCATGGTTGTACTGTGGAATGGTCTGAAACCATGCTGTGAGCTAGTCAGGAGACTGTGCTGAAGAAGAGGAGGGCCATGGTTGTACTGTGGAATGGTCTGAAACCATGCTGTGAGCTAGTCAGGAGACTGTGCTGAAGAAGAGGAGGGCCATGGTTGTACTGTGGAATGGTCTGAAACCATGCTGTGAGCTAGTCAGGAGACTGTGCTGAAGAAGAGGAGGGCCATGGTTGTACTGTGGAATGGTCTGAAACCATGCTGTGAGCTAGTCAGGAGACTGTGCTGAAGAAGAGGAGGGCCATGGTTGTACTGTGGAATGGTCTGAAACCATGCTGTGAGCTAGTCAGGAGACTGTGCTGAAGAAGAGGAGGGCCATGGTTGTACTGTGGAATGGTCTGAAACCATGCTGTGAGCTAGTCAGGAGACTGTGCTGAAGAAGAGGAGGGCCATGGTTGTACTGTGGAATGGTCTGAAACCATGCTGTGAGCTAGTCAGGAGACTGTGCTGAAGAAGAGGAGGGCCATGGTTGTACTGTGGAATGGTCTGAAACCATGCTGTGAGCTAGTCAGGAGACTGTGCTGAAGAAGAGGAGGGCCATGGTTGTACTGTGGAATGGTCTGAAACCATGCTGTGAGCTAGTCAGGAGACTGTGCTGAAGAAGAGGAGGGCCATGGTTGTACTGTGGAATGGTCTGAAACCATGCTGTGAGCTAGTCAGGAGACTGTGCTGAAGAAGAGGAGGGCCATGGTTGTACTGTGGAATGGTCTGAAACCATGCTGTGAGCTAGTCAGGAGACTGTGCTGAAGAAGAGGAGGGCCATGGTTGTACTGTGGAATGGTCTGAAACCATGCTGTGAGCTAGTCAGGAGACTGTGCTGAAGAAGAGGAGGGCCATGGTTGTACTGTGGAATGGTCTGAAACCATGCTGTGAGCTAGTCAGGAGACTGTGCTGAAGAAGAGGAGGGCCATGGTTGTACTGTGGAATGGTCTGAAACCATGCTGTGAGCTAGTCAGGAGACTGTGCTGAAGAAGAGGAGGGCCATGGTTGTACTGTGGAATGGTCTGAAACCATGCTGTGAGCTAGTCAGGAGACTGTGCTGAAGAAGAGGAGGGCCATGGTTGTACTGTGGAATGGTCTGAAACCATGCTGTGAGCTAGTCAGGAGACTGTGCTGAAGAAGAGGAGGTGGCCATGGTTGTACTGTGGAATGGTCTGAAACCGTGCTGTGAGCTAGTCAGGAGACTGTGCTGAAGAAGAGGGGGGCCATGGTTGTACTGTGGAATGGTCTGAAACCATGCTGTGAGCTAGTCAGGAGACTGTGCTGAAGAAGAGGAGGGCCATGGTTGTACTGTGGAATGGTCTGAAACCATGCTGTGAGCTAGTCAGGAGACTGTGCTGAAGAAGAGGAGGGCCATGGTTGTACTGTGGAATGGTCTGAAACCATGCTGTGAGCTAGTCAGGAGACTGTGCTGAAGAAGAGGAGGGCCATGGTTGTACTGTGGAATGGTCTGAAACCATGCTGTGAGCTAGTCAGGAGACTGTGCTGAAGAAGAGGAGGGCCATGGTTGTACTGTGGAATGGTCTGAAACCATGCTGTGAGCTAGTCAGGAGACTGTGCTGAAGAAGAGGAGGGCCATGGTTGTACTGTGGAATGGTCTGAAACCATGCTGTGAGCTAGTCAGGAGACTGTGCTGAAGAAGAGGAGGGCCATGGTTGTACTGTGGAATGGTCTGAAACCATGCTGTGAGCTAGTCAGGAGACTGTGCTGAAGAAGAGGAGGGCCATGGTTGTACTGTGGAATGGTCTGAAACCATGCTGTGAGCTAGTCAGGAGACTGTGCTGAAGAAGAGGAGGGCCATGGTTGTACTGTGGAATGGTCTGAAACCATGCTGTGAGCTAGTCAGGAGACTGTGCTGAAGAAGAGGAGGGCCATGGTTGTACTGTGGAATGGTCTGAAACCATGCTGTGAGCTAGTCAGGAGACTGTGCTGAAGAAGAGGAGGGCCATGGTTGTACTGTGGAATGGTCTGAAACCATGCTGTGAGCTAGTCAGGAGACTGTGCTGAAGAAGAGGAGGGCCATGGTTGTACTGTGGAATGGTCTGAAACCATGCTGTGAGCTAGTCAGGAGACTGTGCTGAAGAAGAGGAGGGCCATGGTTGTACTGTGGAATGGTCTGAAACCATGCTGTGAGCTAGTCAGGAGACTGTGCTGAAGAAGAGGAGGGCCATGGTTGTACTGTGGAATGGTCTGAAACCATGCTGTGAGCTAGTCAGGAGACTGTGCTGAAGAAGAGGAGGGCCATGGTTGTACTGTGGAATGGTCTGAAACCATGCTGTGAGCTAGTCAGGAGACTGTGCTGAAGAAGAGGAGGGCCATGGTTGTACTGTGGAATGGTCTGAAACCATGCTGTGAGCTAGTCAGGAGACTGTGCTGAAGAAGAGGAGGGCCATGGTTGTACTGTGGAATGGTCTGAAACCATGCTGTGAGCTAGTCAGGAGACTGTGCTGAAGAAGAGGAGGGCCATGGTTGTACTGTGGAATGGTCTGAAACCATGCTGTGAGCTAGTCAGGAGACTGTGCTGAAGAAGAGGAGGGCCATGGTTGTACTGTGGAATGGTCTGAAACCATGCTGTGAGCTAGTCAGGAGACTGTGCTGAAGAAGAGGAGGGCCATGGTTGTACTGTGGAATGGTCTGAAACCATGCTGTGAGCTAGTCAGGAGACTGTGCTGAAGAAGAGGAGGGCCATGGTTGTACTGTGGAATGGTCTGAAACCATGCTGTGAGCTAGTCAGGAGACTGTGCTGAAGAAGAGGAGGGCCATGGTTGTACTGTGGAATGGTCTGAAACCATGCTGTGAGCTAGTCAGGAGACTGTGCTGAAGAAGAGGAGGGCCATGGTTGTACTGTGGAATGGTCTGAAACCATGCTGTGAGCTAGTCAGGAGACTGTGCTGAAGAAGAGGAGGGCCATGGTTGTACTGTGGAATGGTCTGAAACCATGCTGTGAGCTAGTCAGGAGACTGTGCTGAAGAAGAGGAGGGCCATGGTTGTACTGTGGAATGGTCTGAAACCATGCTGTGAGCTAGTCAGGAGACTGTGCTGAAGAAGAGGAGGGCCATGGTTGTACTGTGGAATGGTCTGAAACCATGCTGTGAGCTAGTCAGGAGACTGTGCTGAAGAAGAGGAGGGCCATGGTTGTACTGTGGAATGGTCTGAAACCATGCTGTGAGCTAGTCAGGAGACTGTGCTGAAGAAGAGGAGGGCCATGGTTGTACTGTGGAATGGTCTGAAACCATGCTGTGAGCTAGTCAGGAGACTGTGCTGAAGAAGAGGAGGGCCATGGTTGTACTGTGGAATGGTCTGAAACCATGCTGTGAGCTAGTCAGGAGACTGTGCTGAAGAAGAGGAGGGCCATGGTTGTACTGTGGAATGGTCTGAAACCATGCTGTGAGCTAGTCAGGAGACTGTGCTGAAGAAGAGGAGGGCCATGGTTGTACTGTGGAATGGTCTGAAACCATGCTGTGAGCTAGTCAGGAGACTGTGCTGAAGAAGAGGAGGGCCATGGTTGTACTGTGGAATGGTCTGAAACCATGCTGTGAGCTAGTCAGGAGACTGTGCTGAAGAAGAGGAGGGCCATGGTTGTACTGTGGAATGGTCTGAAACCATGCTGTGAGCTAGTCAGGAGACTGTGCTGAAGAAGAGGAGGGCCATGGTTGTACTGTGGAATGGTCTGAAACCATGCTGTGAGCTAGTCAAGAGACTGTGCTGAAGAAGAGGAGGGCCATGGTTGTACTGTGGAATGGTATGAAACCATGCCGTGAGCTAGTCAGGAGACTGTGCTGAAGAAGAGGAGGGCCATGGTTGTACTGTGGAATGGTCTGAAACCATGCTGTGAACTAATCAGGAGACTGTGCTGAAGAAGAGGAGGGCCATGGTTGTACTGTGGAATGGTCTGAAACCATGCTGAGAGCTAGTCAGGAGACTGTGCTGAAGAAGAGGAGGGCCATGGTTGTACTGTGGAATGGTCTGAAACCATGCTGTGAGCTAGTCAGGAGACTGTGCTGAAGAAGAGGAGGGCCATGGTTGTACTGTGGAATGGTCTGAAACCATGCTGTGAACTAGTCAGGAGACTGTGTTGAAGAAGAGGAGGGCCATGGTTGTACTGTGGAATTTTCTGAAACCATGCTGTGAGCTAGTCAGGAGACTGTGCTGAAGAAGAGGAGGGCCATGGTTGTACTGTGGAATGGTCTGAAACCATGCTGTGAGCTAGTCAGGAGACTGTGCTGAAGAAGAGGAGGGCCATGGTTGTACTGTGGAGTGGTCTGAAACCATGCTGTGAGCTAGTCAGGAGACTGTGCTGAAGAAGAGGAGGGCCATGGTTGTACTGTGGAATGGTCTGAAACCATGCTGTGAGCTAGTCAGGAGACTGTGCTGAAGAAGAGGAGGGCCATGGTTGTACTGTGGAATGGTCTGAAACCATGCTGTGAGCTAGTCATGAGACTGTGCTGAATGAGATAGTGCAGGAGTTGTATATGGATGCTCCATAATTTTAGTAATAATATTTTAATAATAATTTTAATTTTGTATTATGGATGCTCCATAATTTTAGCCAGGGGTGACAAAATAGCTATAGGTCTGTAATTTGACAGTTCAGTGGAACTTCCCCCTTTGTGGAGTGAAATAACATGGGATGTCTTCCAGATGGAGAGGATAGTGGCTTCTGATATAGTTCTATTGATCAGGATAGAGATCGGGTATGCTATGGCATCTGCAGCTTTTTGTAGATACTCAGCTGGGAGGAGATCCGCTGAAAGGGTGGTAGGTTTTAGTTTCTTGATTAGGGCACAGATGATGTGGAAACTTTTTTTTATTTATTCTTATTTTATTTATTTTACATTTGTTAACCGGGCTAGTCCAACTGGATATATTTCCATTTTCAGCAGAGGCCCGGGGCAAAAAGCTCCACAGTAACATTTAAATGTTTATAATGTACAATTTTGTGAGAAAAAGGAAACATGAAAGTGTAAGACAAACAGTACATGAGAGAACAGTAGTTCCGAAAGTCAATACTATCTAAGAAACAATACCCTATACAAAGAGAAATACTTACACCAATATAAAAATAATACAATCGTTAGAAATCAGAAGAGAGCCTTAGCTACAGTAAAATAAGCTAATTAAGAAATACAGGAACTTTGAAAGGAATAAGATACTCCTGCAGTAATGTATGTGAGGTTGTTAACAAATATGTTCACAGTTAGTTCATCTCCTATTTTTAGGAAATGGTTTAAAGTAGTTTACGCTACTAAGGGGTAAATAGTGTTTGAAAAAGTAAAGGGGAGGGAGGATATAGAAACATGGCAAAAAAGAATGCAGACGATTAGTCCGGGTAACAACAAGGGCATAACCAGTTAGTTATAAGATGTTGCTTCAGCCTTTGTTTAAAGAGTGGGAAGGAGGGAAGTGCAGTAAGATCTGATGGCAACATGTTCCAGAATGTTCCAGTGGTATTTGAAAACAAGGAGTCACCTGCCATGTTATTAGATTTGGTATTGCTAGCCAGTAGTTTAGTGGAGGAGCATAAGGAGCTGAGGTTTACATAGGGGGTAACAAGGTTAGTGAGTTGAAGTTTACATAGGGGGTAACAAGGTTAGTGAGTCGAGATTTACATAGGGGGTAATAAGGTTAGTGAGTGTCGGTGGGTTCTTGGGCTGGTACAATACCCTATGAATAATGGTAAGTTGGGGAGTATCAGAATGTTGTGGAGGAGCATAAGGAGTTGAGGTTTACACAGGGGGTAATAAGGTTAGTGAGTGTCGGTGGGTTCTTGGGCTGGTACAATACCCCATGAATAATGGTAAGTTAGGAGAGTATTAGAATGTTGTGGAGGAGTGTAAGGAGTTGAGGTTTACATAGGGGGTAACAAGGTTAGTGAGTATCGGTGGGTTCTTGGGCTGGTACAATACCCTTTGAATAATGGTAAGTAGGGAGAGTATCAGAATGTTGTGGAGGAGCGTAAGGAGTTGAGGTTTACATAGGGGGTAACAAGGTTAGTGAATATCAGTGGGTTCTTGGGCTGGTACAATACCCTATGAATAATGGTAAGTAGGGAGAGTATCAGAATGTTGTGGAGGAGCGTAAGGAGTTGAGGTTTACATAGGGGGTAACAAGGTTAGTGAGTATCGGTGGGTTCTTGGGCTGGTACAATACCCTATGAATAACGGTAAGTTGGGAGAGTATCAGAATGTTGTGGAGGAGCGTAAGGAGTTGAGGTTTACATAGGGGGTAACAAGGTTAGTGAGTATCGGTGGGTTCTTGGGCTGGTACAATACCCTATGAATAACGGTAAGTTGGGAGAGTATCAGAATGTTGTGGAGGAGCGTAAGGAGTTGAGGTTTCCATGGGGGGTAACAAGGTTAGTGAGTATCGGTGGGTTCTTGGGCTGGTACAATACCCTATGAATAACGGTAAGTTGGGAGAGTATCAGAATGTTGTGGAGGAGCGTAAGGAGTTGAGGTTTACATAGGGGGTAACAAGGTTAGTGAGTATCGGTGGGTTCTTGGGCTGGTACAATACCCTATGAATAATGATAAGTTAGGAGAGTATCAGAATGTTGTGGAGGAGCATAAGGAGTTGAGGTTTACATAGGGGGTAACAAGGTTAGTGAGTATTGGTGGGTTCTTGGGCTGGTACAATACCCTATGAATAATGATAAGTTAGGAGAGTATCAGAATGTTGTGGAGGAGCGTAAGGAGTTGAGGTTTACATAGGGGGTAACAAGGTTAGTGAGTGTCGGTGGGTTCTTGGGCTAGTACAATACCCCATGAATAATGGTAAGTTAGGAGAGTATCAGAATGTTTTTTAGGTCAAGCCAGTTAAGTTGCTTTAAGTTCAGACAGTGGTGGGTCCTAAATGGGTTCCCAGTGACAAACCTTAATATTATTATAGGAGTTAGTTAGTTTAGTGAGATTACTTGTCTTTAGGTTGGTGTAAATGGGGGAAGCATAGAGAAGAGTGGAGATTAAATGGGAGTAGGCATAGTAGCTCTGGCTGTTGGTGTTAAGAATGGTTTTATTCTACATAGGGAACCTAATTTTTTATTTATGGATTTATAGTGTTATTGATATGATTATCAAATGTAAGGTTATTGTCAATTAAGACTCCTAATAGTTTGGTGGTAGAGTCTGGGGTTATCATGGTGCCATTATTTGATTTGATAGAGAAATTGATTGGGGGGGACTTACTGTTAGGTGTAAAGAGTAATAGCTTGGTTTTTTTGGCATTCAAAAGGAGGCAACGTTTTAGGAACCATGCCTCGACTGAGTTGAATACTATCTGAGTTGGGGATTGTAGTTCAGATGTGGAGTTGGCAGAATATATGAGCATGGAATCATCTGCATATTGTATGCAAGTAGCTTGAGGGATTGCTAAGTAAAGGTCATTGATGAACACTGAGAATAGAAGTGGGCCGAGAATGGAGCCCTGAGATACTCCAAGGGAGACTGGTAGGTGGAAGGATAGTTTATTCTCCCAAAGGACTGCTTGTTTCCTATTGTTAAGGTAGGACTTAAACCAATGAACAGCCTTGGTGTCAAGAGCAAGGGATTCAAGAGTTTTTAGGAGTAGTGGGTGGTTGACCATGTCAAAAGCTTTTGACAGATCAATAAACAGTGCAGATGAGAGGAAGTTGTTGTTACAGTTTTTATTGATAGAGTCAGTGAAATATAGGAGGACTGTGGTGGTACTATGAAATGGCCTGAAGCCATGCTGACAATTAGCTAATATATTATGTTGGGTTAGGTGGTTGATAAGTTGATGGTGAATACATTTTTCCATAACTTTTGCGAAGGGTGATTGGCCTATAGTTGGAATACTCATTCGAGTTTCCACCTTTATGTAGAGGGATAATGTGGGAAATGTTCCAGATATCTGGGATGGTTCCTTCATTTATGGTTCTGTTTATAAGAATGGATATAGGATATGCAACTGCTTTGGCTGCTTTTTGCAGGTATTCAGATGGTATTTGGTCTGCAGAGGGAGTACATGGCTTTAGTTTATGTAAAAGTTTTTGGATATATGTGGTAGTGATGGGTTGTAATTGGAATGTAGGGTGAGTATTAGGTAAAGAGGTTTGGAGATTAGAGTTGTTAGTGGACAGTTGGGAGGGTAGAGATTTTATGGTGTCGGTGAATAAGGTATTAAAGGCATTGGCAGTTTGAAGGGAGGTATTGTTTTCAGCCCCAAGAGGGGGTGGTGTACTGGAATGCCCTGGGTGTAGGAGACTATTAACACTAGACCAGAATTTTTGTGGGTTGTTTTGGTGAGATTGCTGTAGGTTACAATAGTAGTTTTTTTTTTGGCAGTCAGTATAGCTTTTTTAGTGGTATTCCTTAGCTGTCTGAATGTTTGTTGCTCCGAGATATTTTTGGATGCTCTCCATTTGGCCCAAGATTTATTTCTAAGTAATATGAATTGTCTAGTTTCTTTTGAAAGCCAGGGGGCAGGTTTGGATTTCATTCTGATAGAATGTTAAGGAGCATGCTTGTCCAGGATAATTAAGAATTTAGAATTAAAATATTTGACTGCCTGCTCAAGAGGGAGAGTTTTTAGTGGGTACCAGTTACAGGCACTAAGTTCATTTTGGAATAACACAGGGTTAAAATGTTTGTTGGTTCGAGAGATCTTGTAAGTAGGGGTGTTAGGGATATCATTCTTTTGTCTTAAGATGTAAGTTAACATATGATCACTTAAGTCATCTGGTAGAGTTCCTGCCTTGTAAACTTGTTGATGTTTATTAATGAGTATCCAATCTAGGATACTCTCTTTATTATTGGGTTTGTTGATTCTAGTGGTGGTGGTAAGCCATGAAGATTTATATGTGATGAAGGATTCTCTGTGTTTACACGTTTCCAGTCAGTATTGAAATCGCCAAGTATAATGGTTTCTTGTGGGTAAGAAGATACCCAGCTCAGAATGTCTTCTATTATAGAAATATTATTGCCAGGTGGTAGGTAGATGCAGATAATAT
Organism: Protopterus annectens; assembly: GCF_019279795.1. Classification (NCBI taxonomy): domain Eukaryota; kingdom Metazoa; phylum Chordata; order Ceratodontiformes; family Protopteridae; genus Protopterus; species Protopterus annectens. The sequence continues at coordinate 821,766,617 of NC_056750.1, read as the reverse complement.
ATAGGGCTTTGGAAGCATTTAGTTGAAGTTGGGAGGTGAAAACTTCAGCTTTACTATCCTGAGGTGGGTTGCAAGATAGGGAGGAGATCTGTAGAGTGGATTTATACAGTAGAGCTACTCCCCCACCCCTACGTTTAGTGCGGTCGATTCTTAATATGTTGTAACCTGGGGAATTATTTCATTACCTTTAGTTGCCGGTTTTAACCAGGTTTCTGTGAGGCAGAGGATATGAAAGGAATGAGTATCAAGAAGGGCATGGAGATGGGCAGTAATGAGTATCAAGGAGGGCGTGGAGATGGGCAGTAATGAGTATCAAGAAGGGCATGGAGATGGGCAGTAATGAGTATCAAGAAGGGCATGGAGATGGGCAGTAATGAGTATCAAGAAGGGCATGGAGATGGGCAGTAATGAGTATCAAGAAGGGCATGGAGATGGGCAGTAATGAGTATCAAGAAGGGCATGGAGATGGGCAGTAATGAGTATCAAGAAGGGCATGGAGATGGGCAGTAATGAGTATCAAGAAGGGCATGGAGATGGGCAGTAATGAGTATCAAGGAGGGCGTGGAGATGGGCAGTAATGAGTATCAAGAAGGGCATGGAGATGGGCAGTAATGAGTATCAAGGAGGGCGTGGAGATGGGCAGTAATGAGTATCAAGAAGGGCATGGAGATGGGCAGTAATGAGTATCAAGGAGAGCATGGAGATGGGCAGTAATGAGTATCAAGAAGGGCATGGAGATGGGCAGTAATGAGTATCAAGGAGAGCATGGAGATGGGCAGTAATGAGTATCAAGAAGGGCATGGAGATGGGCAGTAATGAGTATCAAGGAGAGCATGGAGATGGGCAGTAATGAGTATCAAGAAGGGCATGGAGATGGGCAGTAATGAGTATCAAGGAGGGCATGGAGATATGCAGTTTTATTGTTTATACTGCGGATATTAAGATGACCTAAAAGTAGAGAATTTGAGAGACAGGTTTGGGTAGTAATGGTGGGGGAAGTGGAAGAAGGAGTTGTACAAGATGAGAAGCTTGTGGGGCCTGGGTTGGGATGGATGCCACCATCTTTTAAGGTGGGAGTCTTTAGGGCAGAAAATGGGTGGTTGAGGAAGCTGGTTAGGTATTTTAGGTTTTTTAGAGTTGTGTTATTGAGTTTAATATGAGTAAGTCGATGATACTTGGCTAGCAGGTAGCAGGGTGTGGTTGTGGTGTTTATTTGAAAATGGTAAAGGTGTATATTACTAGCTGTTTGTTTAGGAGAGTAGTTGAAGTAGTTAAAAGACTTTGTAAATGGGGTGAAGAGATAGGCGGAGGGAGAATAGATATGAGAGTAAATAGGGGTGAAGAGATAGGCGGAGGGAGAATAGATATGAGAGTAAATAATATTAAACATTTAGGATAGGTTTAGTTGTTGAAGACATATTTTAAAGAGTTTATTATGTAGTTATAGCAGGAAATAGGGTAAGAAAGACAAAGAAAAGTAAGGGTTTTATACAGTTATTAGTGTGGGAGTGGTGATAGTGAGATAGCTTTAAAAGGGTTTTATGAGGAGGTACAGGATGTTGGGGAGGAAAATGTGAAAATAGGTGGAGTATGGTTAAATTAATTAAGTTGGTTGAAGTATTGGATTGGATGGTTGGGATAGGGGTTGTGGCTTAGGAAGTATAAGTGTAGGACCCCCTGGAGGTGGGTGGAAATTGGGGGTAGGGGAGCAGAGTGAGCCCGCAGGGCGAACAGAGCGGGCAGACAAGATAAGTAAGAAGCTGAGTGAGAACAATCAGTGGAAGTTTGACTGTTATCGGTGAGTGTGGGTGGAGATAAGCAAAGAGAAAAATAATTGTGGTTGTAATAGTGGAGGGAGTCATAGATTGTGTAACAGTGACTTGGGTGGGGTAGAGTGGGACTACAATATAGCAAAAAATAAAATTGTTTCTGAGCTAAGGTCTAGGACAGAAGGAGCAGTATAAAGGAAGGTAAAACTAGGTGAGGGCACTATCTAGAAGACAGACCCTATATTGCAGCAGTAACTCCTGAAAGTAGAATAGCAGGCCAGGGACTGGGGGGACAAGCTCGGAGATAATTAAGGGGAAATGCAGGAAGGAAAAAGTGGGGACTAGAGAGTACAAAGGGGTAAGGCTGCTGGCTATCCAGGCAAGAAGGCGTGCTAAGACACAAGGTATTAGGTTAAACTATATAGCTGTTACAGGCACGTTCTAGCAGAACACATACTTTCTGGTCCTTTGAGGAATTGAGGTTCAGGGAGATCTGTAGGTCCTATTTCTGGTGTTAGGGATGAGATAGCTGAAAATTGATTTGGGTTATGGTTCGAGGTCAGCAAGCAGGGCACAAAACTCCTACTCGGGTACAGGGATCTCAGGATGGAGAGCTGTGTTCATAGAGTAAGAGACAAAAAGAAAAAAGACACAATGTGATTAAAGGAGAAAATTAAAACCATATATGAATGTGTGCAGCTAAATTTGGTGCTCTGCAGATTAGAAATGTGAGTAAATGCAAATTTAAAATCAGATTAGCATTTCCTAGGAAGTATTGAACTTAAGTCTATTAATCTATATTATCGGCTAGTGTTTAGACCATTTGAGCAGACAGAGCTAATAGTAGAACAGCACAAGCACACAGTGGTGTAATAGTTATCTAGGTAGGGGTAAACAGTACTATAATGCTATCTTACAGATAATCAGCCATACCATAGTTAAAATGTAGCAATAAGGACTCTTAACTGGGTAGAATTACAGTTCAAGGTAGGGAACACAAGCACATAGGCCAGGTATGCTGAGAGTTTTACAAGGAAAAACGAGAAAAAATCATTTAAGTAAACTGGGTAACAAATAGATGTTTAAACAGTACAGATAAAGCCAGGTAGATACAGCATTAATACAGTACTCAGAGGGCCATACACTATATCAACTGCCAACTTATGGGCTGCTCTTTAAAACGCTAACATTGTAAGGCTACTGAGGAGTTTATCATTCAGTTTTCCAACAATGAAAAGGCTACAGATAAGCTTTTTTTGTACAATTGCTGAAACTGGGTACTAAAACTTAGGTTGGGAATATAACACCTATCAAGTTGCTACAGATTGTTAAACAGAAAGGCGGAAAAAAACTAAAACAGCAAAGTTAATTCAAAAGATATATGTTATCTAACTTGGCTATTTCCTTACTAGTTAAACCACAAATCAACATGTAAGCAGCATGTGTGCCTTCCGTATTTAACACGCTACCTACCACTGGCGAATCTGTTGTAAACACCTCCAGTTCTACATATAACACAGTATAAACACACTCAGTGACTCAACGCTGATGTACTATGGCTTTATCTGTTCACAGAAACCAAATAGACATCCCATATAACATAGGGAAACCTTCTTGTTTTTATTTATTAAGTTGAATCAGTAAGAAGTGTACAGATTTAGCGCTAAGCTAATTTGGCTAATTAAGTACAAACCAGGTTGGTAGACACTATATATAGAAAGCACTGATCGAAAACACTGACGTTTTCAAGTAAAATAGAACCAGGTCACAAGTAATACATCAGCAAAACCCTACAATCTAATAAAATTGGTTGAAAGTTAAAGGGGAGTTGAGAACTAGGTGTGGCGGCATTAGGACTTGGGCAACTGGGAGATAGTTGGTTAGCTAGTGATTGGATAGTTTCTGTGAAGAAACTATTAAAGGAATTGGCAATGTCTTCTGAATGTTTTTGGATGGTAGCCGAGGGGGTAAGAGTTGTGCACTGCCCTGGGTAAATAAGTTTATTTATGCCTACCCAAAACTTTTGAGGATTGTTTTGATGCTTCTGTTGTAAATGGCAGTAAAAGTTTTTTTTATCTAGAGTGATAGATTTTTTTTAGTGTTGTTCCTTAGTTGTTTAAATCTAAGTTGATCTAAGGGGGATTTTCTGGTATGCCAAGTGGTCCAAGTTTTGTTTCTAAGTAAGATCATTTGTCTGGCTTCTTTTGAAAGCCATGGAGCAACTTTTGTTTTAGTTCTCACAGAACGTGCAGGTGCATAGGTATCAAGGATGGCTAGGAATTACTCATGCAAAGCTAGATTTAGACTTCTAAAAATGTTTTTCCTTTTATATATTTAAAAAAGTTAAAATGTATAACCTATATTAGTATGACAAGATGCTATGCATTGCAAAAAGAATAAGTCAAGCATCTTTATATGTGATGGAAATATATGTATATATGAGATTATTAAGAAATCAAGAACATTTAAAAATATATCTGAGATGACGTGATAACAAAAGATAAAAAGAAAAACAATTCACTTTTAAAAATGTTGTATGATAAGTGATGATGAAGGTATCGCATCTTTAAGAAGATGTGTTTTTGAAAACTTCTATTTTTTTGTTTTGTTTTAATAAAATAAATAATAAATACATCTGACCAACTGTCCTTCTGTGGTGATCTTTTAAAAGTGGATGGTAACCAATCCATGTCATCTGAAAATAAAATGTTATTATTTTTGATGAGAGAGTACTTCCTCTGTGGTGGAAAAAAATTCTAGTGGCAGAAGACAGTCAAAGTGTTATTTTTGCAGGAAAGATTAATTAGGCTTTGATGCATTCTGTTTGAGGTGCTTTAATAATGGCCATGTTTTCTTCCTACGTTCCATACTCTTGGATGAATAGTCATTATCAAATTTGACAATAAAGTGGTCAAACTTTATCAGAACGTTTGACCAAGCAGGTTTTAACATGTTCTTTATCCAAACAGGATAAAAATTTGACTATAATAGATTCTGGTTTAGATGTTGTAGTGATAGTAGTTGATTTACAAATCAGTCTGTGAGCTCTTTCTATTCCAAAGGAAAGACCTTTCTTGTAGATTAAATACCGTAGGAATCCATGTTAGAAAGGACACCATGTTATCACCCTCTATTCTTTCTGGCAGACCAAAAATTCTTATGTTATTTCTTTTCTCTCTTTGTTCTCCAAGCCATCTAATTTCTCCACCAACAAGGAATTTTGATTTTTTGAATTGACATTTGAGATTCATTTTTCTTTAAGCCTAGTATCAATGTCAGATACTGCATTCTCAATATCCAATACTTTTGTTTGAAGTTGGAGTAAGTTTTTGAAAATATTAGTTGTTTTAAATTTTCTTTGACTTCTTGAAGATTTTCTTGAAATCCTCTATTTTAATAGTCAAGTCTTGCAGTGCTGCTGTCACCTGATGCAGTTCTTTCTTAATAGCAGAGTCTGTGTGATTATTTTTTTAGTTGCTCATCCTTCAGGTTATTAGGAGACTCTTCCCTTAAGTACTTTGACAAGAAATGTTCTTCAAAATAATTCCAAACTTTAGACTATGATAGAAAAAGTATTTAGAAAAAATACAGAGTGTGAATAAAGTGATAAATTAATTTTTTCCTGTCAATTTTAAAAATGTGCAGAGCTCTAAAAAGGGCTGTTAACTCTGTGCTATCTAGGCACAACCCCGATAACTTCATTTTTTAAAAACTCAAGGCACACCCATTGGAATTTATACTACAAACTCAAAAGACCTTCATTGGAGGGAATGAGTTAAAGGTGTCAAAGGACCAGCCTGAAAAATCCTCTGAGAAGATAGCAGTAGCTCAGACCAAGTGAAAGTCTAGAGTTAGGTCTAGAAAGGCAGCAACACTCTTGGTAAGCTACTAAGATATTGTGAAAGTAAAGGTGCAACTCCTTGAAATGGAAGGCTGCATCTTAAAGATCATGTACAGCATTTTTTGCACATACCTACAGTCTCTCTTTTTTTTTTCTGGGATGACAGTACGGCTTCCTGCTCTGAAAATCCAATTTACAGGATATTCTAATTTTTCATTTTATTGTTATTTCTTGCTTGCAAATTTGGCTGTCCACTGACTCACTGTTATCACTTTGATACAAAGTTCAAGCTTTCTTGCACTACTAGGCCGAGCCTCTTTCCACTTTTTTTTTTTAAGTGAGTAAATATCATGTTAATGCTGCACATGAGCTGAGTACAGTATGCTTGTCCATTAATGGAACAGGTTTTGCATTAGCATGTATTTTGGGGGCAAAATGAAATATAAACTATGAAACTCTAGTATCCAGCATTAGTGTTCAGCTGGAATCCTTAGTGCTTTTACATGGGATAGACATGGAAAAATATGTTACAAAATCACAGGTGTTCTGCAAAAATCATGGACAGATGAAAGGAAAGATTCAGTGCCATTATGCTAAATCAAAGACAATTAAAAGTTATGGACTTTGTGCTGCAAATGACGTCCTTGTGTGACAGTGAAACAGGACAGCCTTCATATTTGTTTTTTCATGAAAGGAACACAGAATGTATGAGTGTTTGAATATTAATCAACAGCATGTACTTAACCTTAAAATTAAAAATTAGACAAATAATACAAATAAAAGTCCCCTGATCTAAAAATCCTCTCTCTGTATACCCTTTTTTCTCTTGCTGACTTAGTAATGGACTCAGCTGACCTGGCATGATATCAGCACATCAGCAAGGAAGCAGAGCTTCCTGCAGAGTATCCAGTGAGGATGGAGCATGTTAAAGTTATGGAGGCCGTTTTTTGGAAGAGCTGTTCCTTATAAAGAAAAACTGAGAATGCAAACTTAAATGATAATAAGATAGTCAAGATAAGCAACAACTGAGGAAATGCATTTTGAGAACTGATGAGCTACTCTGGTTTTGTCAGTTTTTAAATGATCTTTAAGGATGTAGAGAAACTTGGAGAGAAGACAAGTCAGGTTCAGAAATGTGAAAAAGGATACATTGTATACCACATCAACTGGAAAGCAGTCACCAAAATCAAAATAAGAGACATGTGAAAAATGCTAAATGGTATACCACATCAAACAATAAAATGTTAAGTAATAATCCAGCAAAGAAATCAGTAAGCCAGAGATTGTGGGCAAAAAGTTCACACAACCTAGTGCAGGTCTAAGCCACAGACAGTCTTTTAATGGAGATTCAGCAAACAGAAAACAATATCTTAAGGGTATAACAACAGTTAGTGCTTCCATTATTCAATGAGTCAAAGCAGACGTAGAAACTCAGATTACACATTAGTCTAAATGTGCAGTCAAATAGCAACTCTTCTGTTAACACTCCCAGCTTTCTGGCATGTAGGAATAAATCCCTGATTACAAGTCTGTTGATCCGTGATCAAATTGTAGTTGGGCCTTTGGAATTGTTACATGCTCCAGGCTGCCTAAGCTGGATGAGGGAGATTGTGGTTCTGCTTGACAAATTGCTGGAAGTGGCAACTTGCATGTTCATAATGGCCATACCACCAGGAAACAAGGTGATCACTTGCTGGTGATTGTAGTTCTGAGGGGAAGTGCATGTGTGGAAGCAGGACCATGCTCTGAGGATAGCATAGGATGCCTTTGGAGTGAAGTGAGTATGAAGATCAGCCTTCAGAGGCAGGGATAGGGCCATACAAGAGAAAACCCCAATGGTTGCATATATGATGACTTACACTCTGTGTCTTGGTTTACTCTCCCCTGGATGGAAGGAGGACCAATCCATTGTTAAGTCTGCTGGTCTGCAGGCAGCAGGAAGAAAAAATATTACCTTTTCTGTAGACCAGCACCAATATACTTTTGTAGTAAATTGCTGCTATGTAGCATTTAGAACAAAGAGCTGTGATGTAAATGTTTCAGCACCCATAAAGTGATGTGAAAAGCAAACATTTGCTTGCGAGGTTTTGGGTAGTGCCCCTGGAACTCAGAACAGCTATTACTGTGTCCTGACAGGTCTGAATGGTAAAAAATACTGATATAAGGGTTGTGATCCTTGGACTGGTGCAGCAAAGTAAGCACAAATAGTATTAATAATTCGGTAAAAATGCTTTCAAAGAATAGTGCGTTATATATGTGCAATAATACTAAGTAGTGATAAAAATCCAATAAAATCCCAAGATGTCTCAGCATGTATTGGAGATGGTCAGTGGTCTAAAAGAAAACAAAAACAAACACTGTTTGCTATATCATCTTTTTATTTGCTTGTTGCTCAGAGGAAAAGTTTCAAATGCCTCCATAACTCCACAAAATGCTCTTGAAAAATTGACTTACAACTCCAAATAATAACAAAAGCTTAAGGTTATGAGAAAACATGTGAAAAATAAATTGAGCAACTCAAGAACATCTGAAATATCCACAATGAAAAAAATAGTTGTACTTTGCTGCACTGACAATCAACTTGTCACCATCTTGCTTTTCAATAGGAGAATGAATTATATAATTGTTTAATAAAACAATTAATTAACTAATTAATTAAAAAAACAGAAACGATAACCAGTGGAAACCAAACGATGTCACACAAAGCCAAAAGGTCAAAGAGATGAAAACGCACTTTATTCAAAACAACAAAACAGCGTTTTTCGCCCTTGTAAAAACGAGAGCTTCATCAGCATAAAATTCAAAAGATTTACTCATTTTTAAAAAGAAGTTAATAGGAAGCACTTAATGATGTCATATCCTCCAAAAAACAAAATCCATTTAAAGGTGCAAGTTACAACACACTGTAAAAGGCTGGATAATACCCGCAAAAACGCAGGTTAAATCAAGCCATGTAACAGTACCTATCTAAAGATGGTCAACAAGTATTTAAAAGTGTAAATATACACATGTGACATTTAAAGTAAACGCCGAAATCGGCGAAAATAATGGCAACAAATTATTTAAAAGGTAACAAATACCCCCTCATAAAACAAGGTATTACAGGCAAATAAGCCTGAATACTCCTGATTTTAAAAAACTTTTTAGGACAAAAACATTCATACAACCTAAAAGGAAGTGTGGTTAGGTCCTGTTTCCCCATGATGAGAAAACAATCATATGTTTGATATTCAATATAACATCATGTAAAACATTGCCCCTAATGAGTGCCTAACAGGACAAACAATAGTTCAGTCTACACACAAACTTGATGCCACATTTCCCTAAAAGATGGCTCATATACCTGTTTTTTCAAAAAGAAAATATGTGTATATGAATACCATACTTCAAAATGCAAAGTCAAAGGGTACCCTAAAATAAGGGACCCCTTAGTTAGTGTAATATAAAATCGTCAAGCAATTTGAACTGAGAAAGTGCCAAACCCTCCAACTAATCACATCAAGGGACAATCGTAGACCCACTTTACCTCATGTAACTTTTATATTTTAAAATGGATGAGATGTTGCAGTTATCGTTTAGACCTGGATAAGAGAAAGCATCCAGTTGTAACTGCCACTCCAACTCACAATTTTCTAACATTAAGGATTGGGGGCCACCTCTAATAGTTGATTTGATATTGTCAATTCCCATGAAAAGGAAGCTATGCCCCTCATTACTCAAAATATGTTTGGAGAGAGCGTTGTCACTTCTTTTAGTCTTGATGGCATACGCATGCTGGTAAATACGGTCGCAAAACCGTCTGTCCGTTTTTCCCACATAAAATGCGGGACAACATTCACAGAAGGCAATGTATACAATAGACCTAGTGGTGCAATTGATCTTGTGGTTGATTGAAAATTTCCTCCTACCAATGGAAAACGAATTGCCTACCCTAAGGTATCTGCACCACTTACAACTGCCACAGGTGAATGTACCTTTATGTTTCACCATCGAATCAAGGCCTTTATTCCTTTGCAGTAATTCCTTTAAATTGTTACCCCTTTTATAAATAAACAGGGGATTCAAGCCCAGTTTGTGGTTTAAACCAGGGTGAGAAATAAAGGACCAATTTTTACGTATGATGGAGCACAAATATCCAGAATTTAGATTAAAAGGGGAAATAAAAGCCATGGGGAAGTTAGGGCTGGTATTGTGATGGAGAGGCACATGATTAATGCTGGACTCCACTGGGCCATTCCCGAAAACCCCAGAGATGGAGTCTAAAGGGTCGGATGACAAGTCCTGCTCGACAGGTGATAGTAATGGTAAATAAAACCCATTCAAGCGTTTAAAAGAGACCTCATCTCTGAGGTCGATGAGAAGATTAATAGGGTAACCTCTATTCAAAAACATGTCGACCAAAAAAAGACACTCTTTTTCAAAGGCAACGTCAGTGCTGCACATGCGTGCCGCCCTGACCAAATCAACTATTAGAGGTGGCCCCCAATCCTTAATGTTAGAAAATTGTGAGTTGGAGTGGCAGTTACAACTGGATGCTTTCTCTTATCCAGGTCTAAACGATAACTGCAACATCTCATCCATTTTAAAATATAAAAGTTACATGAGGTAAAGTGGGTCCACGATTGTCCCTTGATGTGATTAGTTGGAGGGTTTGGCACTTTCTCAGTTCAAATTGCTTGACGATTTTATATTACACTAACTAAGGGGTCCCTTATTTTAGGGTACCCTTTGACTTTGCATTTTGAAGTATGGTATTCATATACACATATTTTCTTTTTGAAAAAACAGGTATATGAGCCATCTTTTAGGGAAATGTGGCATCAAGTTTGTGTGTAGACTGAACTATTGTTTGTCCTGTTAGGCACTCATTAGGGGCAATGTTTTACATGATGTTATATTGAATATCAAACATATGATTGTTTTCTCATCATGGGGAAACAGGACCTAACCACACTTCCTTTTAGGTTGTATGAATGTTTTTGTCCTAAAAAGTTTTTTAAAATCAGGAGTATTCAGGCTTATTTGCCTGTAATACCTTGTTTTATGAGGGGGTATTTGTTACCTTTTAAATAATTTGTTGCCATTATTTTCGCCGATTTCGGCGTTTACTTTAAATGTCACATGTGTATATTTACACTTTTAAATACTTGTTGACCATCTTTAGATAGGTACTGTTACATGGCTTGATTTAACCTGCGTTTTTGCGGGTATTATCTAGCCTTTTACAGTGTGTTGTAACTTGCACCTTTAAATGGATTTTGTTTTTTGGAGGATATGACATCATTAAGTGCTTCCTATTAACTTCTTTTTAAAAATGAGTAAATCTTTTGAATTTTATGCTGATGAAGCTCTCGTTTTTACAAGGGCGAAAAACGCTGTTTTGTTGTTTTGAATAAAGTGCGTTTTCATCTCTTTGACCTTTTGGCTTTGTGTGACATCGTTTGGTTTCAACTAATTAATTAAAATATTGAAAAAGAAGAGCTCAAACTTTTCCTGAAACTGCACTATGTACAGGAGGCAGTGGAGCATTAGTTTATGCATGAATTCAGTAAGTAGCTGTCATGTGGTAAGTTCATAGACTGTGCTTCCATGCAGTGCATGAATTCAGTAAGTAGCTGTCATGTGGTAAGTTCATAGACTGTGCTTCCATGCAGTGTATAAATTCAGTAGGTAGCTGTCATGTGGTAAGTTCATAGACTGTGCTTCCATGCAGTGCATGAATTCAGTAGGTAGCTGTCATGTGGTAAGTTTATAGACTTTGCTTCTATGCAGTGCATTTGCCTCTTCAGTATGTTTTAGTACTTTATATCTAGAATCCATAGTGCAGAATCACTTAAATGTCTAGGACCAGGAGTGCAATAATGCTGATAATGATGTATATGCACTGCATGTATAATGGCTACACTACACAGGGGGGTTGCAGCCTGACATGTATTCCAATGCATTGACAGCATGGTATGACACTATTGCACAATGCAGATGATCATTCTGTGTTCCAGTGCATTGAGAGCATGGTATGTCACTATTGCGCAATGCAGATGATCATTTTGTACAGGGTGTCACTGAGTGTAGAAGCATGGTATATTTGTGCTGTACATTGCTGATAACACTGCATGTGGTAGTAAGCACATGGAGAGGGTTGTCAGGCATAAATGCAAGGTATGTCTTCACTGTGTGCAACAGGTAATGGAAGCCAGGTCATGGTCACAGGGTGTAGGGTTAAGGGTTTACTGCAAGTTTCCAGTGGCATTGTAGGCAGTAATATAATTTTAAATACTGAGAAGTTATTACCCATAAAGTGTTGTTGTACATGGACTCTATCTCATACCTATCAACTATACAAATTTTCGCAGAATGTCCAGATTTTTGCCACAGATTTTGGTCAGTTTTTCATAAAATTGTGGTTTTCTGGTAAATGAGTAACAAATAATTAAACATTGAAGTTAGAAAATAATGATGGACATTTGAGTTTCAGACTTCATAACCTTCAGAAAATTAATGCTAATGCAAAACCTGGTATTCTATCAACTTTCTGGGTTTGTAACAGCAATACTTAAAAAAAAAATCCCTATTTTTAGACCTTTGTCTCACTTTTATTTACAGCTTTGTCCAGATTTCTTGTTCTAAGAGGTTGAGCGGTATGACTCTATGGTTAATGCCAAAGAATGAACAATGGTACTTGCAATAAGACACACATAGTTTTCAAAGAGTGGAGCACTGAAAAATGAATAAAACTTGGATGTGGCACCAATATGATCTGATACAGTTCCTGTGCTATGAAACAAATCATTTGCTGTACTATTCCTGTACATTATGAACATAGTCTATAAAGTGAGTGTTTGCATTTTGGAGACTTAACTTCTAAGAAAATATTTGTGATGCTTTAGAGAATGAATAAGTGAATGATTAATAATGTCATGATAAAACAGACTATACTGATGTTAATTACTTACATCTACTGATGTTATCTAACGCTGGGGCTATAGCAGTGAAGAAAGCCAACATGACAGGACTGACATGAGCAGAGAGCTTTATAATCTATAATACTAAGGATATTACTGGCATGGAAATTGGTATCATTTATTATATTAATAATAATAAGGGGAAAATTAAAAAAATTCATTATATAATTCAATACATTTATTTCCTACAGAATGAAAGCAATCATTAGGTTATTATAAAAATTAAAAAGTACACTTGAGTAGGTAACTTCATAACAGTAGATGTTTGATTAGATCACTGTTGCAGTTATCTTTACAGATGGGATGTATCCTGCCCAGGATACTATACATCTGACCAATCCAAAAAGCTTAGGCAACTTTCTTGTGTGCATGAGAGGATGTGCTGACATAAGAGATGTGTGTGAACACACCAAAACTCACAGCTTAGGATGTGCTGACATAAGAGATGTGTGATCACACCAAAAATCACAGCGTAGGATGTGCTGACATAAGAGATATGTGTGATCACACCAAAAATCACAGCATAGGATGTGCTGACATAAGAGATATGTGTGATCACACCAAAACTCACAGCTTAGGATGTGCTGACATGAGAGATATGTGTGATCACACCAAAACTCATAGCTTTCTTGCCCTAAGAAATGGAGGCTTAAGTCCTTGGGAAGTGTTGCCTGTTGGGGTCTATAAGCATGTTCTATAATATTTTTACTTTATGGTTATAGTTTGTCATTCATAAAAATGGGCAAAGAGAAGGTTTCCCTACAATTTTCACAAGAAGGCCATGTGTGGGTGGGGATAGCAGTAAGGATAACTTTATGTGAGTGCTGGATCTCTGGGATACAGCAGGTTTTCTATTTGACACTCCTTGCCACTTTTTATCAGATTTCTGTTGACTAGATTTGAAAGATTTCAAAAAAAGGTCCTGGATTGGATGAATAGTTTGTCTGACATTTAGGGACTAGCGATAGCAAAAGTTGTTTTACTTCTGAATGAGTTTTCCTCTTTCTTCAAGCTTTTTGAAAACTGCAACAAAAGTGCTGAAAATAGCAAGTCCTTGTCTAGAGAGGCATTTAATAACTGAGCTTCAACATCCTTAGGGAATTATTGTCATCTTAACCGAACATGCTTGTGCATTAACAGTACTGGTACCAGCATCATCATTGTAGCCACATATTATAGTCTGTTTAACTACCTGAGTTAAGCATAACCATAAGATTAGATTTTACATCAGAATTTGGAATATTTGCCAAGATTTGTCCCACATTACTCAGAATAAATGAGAAGAAACTCAAAGGGTGAAAATTTGTGGATTCCTGGGGGAACCTCTCTGTAAGCAAACAACAGATGGGGCAAATATTTGTCCCAATCCCTCTTAAACTGGTCTGCAAATTTTTGGAATCTCCATATTTTTTTTTAGCTCTCAAATGTTGTTTGTTCTCTATATTTGATCTTGGCTTAAACACACTAAAGAACTCTGTACAAGTTTATCGTACCTACAATTTAAACAATGTACTATAACTCATTTTACTATTGATATATATTGTATGCTTTGTCACTGCCGATGCTTGGAGCTTTTCTCCCCAGGCCTCTACTGAAAATGGACATGTATTCAGTTAGACTAGCCCGGTCAACAAATGTAAAATAAAGAAAGAACTTAAATGTGCGTTTAGCAATAAACAACTATAAAAACTAAGATGGCAGAGGTATATAACTTTTTGCCATACAAGTAAGGAGTTCTACTGTTCTTACAACTGGAAACTGGATTAGAAGATGGAAATGTTCTAAAATCTTTAACAGGGTCCAAAGAAATAACATCAGTCAGCAGAAGGATATTTACATAGGTACTTGCATATACCTGGAACTGTATAAAATTTGTCTGGCTTTTTAGGGGCTGGAGGTTGAGCATCTGGAGACAATGAAGCAGCAAAAAAGACCTCTTCTAGTACCCCATGAATTGGAGGTGAGGTAACAGGTTTAGAGATATCAGTATCTATACCCTCCCACTTGAAAATGCCTTTCATTTTAGCTGTAGTATCCCCAAAAGAAAGCCCCACCATGCCTGTCATACCAGACCTTTTTCTGCTGTTGGGCTTCTGCCAGGTTCTCCTGGGCCAAGCTCATGAGTTCCCTGAGCCTTGTTCTGAGGTTTAGGACATATGCCACAACAGACTCCTGGTAAGATTCACAATCACCCTCACACTCAGCATGAATTAAATCTAGAGGTCCTATGCCCATACAACAACTCAAAGGGTGAAAATCTGTGGATTCCTGGGGGAACCTCTCTGTAAGCAAACAGATGGGGCAAATATTTGTGCCAATCCCTCTTAAACTGGTCTGCAAATGCCTGTTGCATGGACTTGAGTGTAGAGTTTAATCTCTCAACAAGACCATTAGTCTGGGGATGGTAGGGGGTGGTCTTCAGGTGCTTCACCCCACAGGACTTCCACAGACAAGCCAGCAGGTCTGACATGAAATTGGCACCTGTCAGTCAGTATTTCTTTGGGAAAACTTACCCTGCTGAAAATCTCTAACAAAGCATTTGCCACCTTTTCTGCCTCAATGGAGGACAAAGCCACTGCCTCAGGGTATCTTGTAGCATAATCTACTACCACTAGGATATACGTTTGCCCTGTGGAACTTTGGGTACTCAGGGGCCTCACAATATCCATAGCTGCCCTCTGAAATGGCTCCTCAATCACAGGCAAAGGCATCAAAGGAGCTTTCATCTTATCTCCTGCCTTGCCTGCCTTTTGGCACTGCTCACAGGTCCTACAGTACCGTTACATCTCTGGAAATTCCAGGCCAATAGAAGTTCTGCATAATATGTCTCTTTGTACATTTTATGCCCATATGACCTGCAAAGGGAATATCATGGGCTATGGCTAGAAGTGTCAGACAGTAGGCTCTAGGCACTATCATCTGCTGTATTCTCTCACCCTCCAGCCCTCCCTCAGGGGTCCACTCTCTATACAGTAACCCTTTGTCCCAGTATACAGATTCCCCCTTCCCTTGACATTCAGGTGCCTCGCTAGCTACCTGCCTCAGGCCTTGTAATGTAGTATCTGAGAGCTGAGCCTGTCTGAATGCTCTCTTTGTAACCCTTGCCAGCTCCCTTCCAGAGGAAGTCTGGTATCCTCTGACAGTGCTGCCTCACTGTCAGCCTGGGTATTACTACTCATCTCTACCTTTGCAGTCACTCTGTCCAAGGGAACATTGGTGCCCTCAAGCAGCTGTGGGTCACCTTCAGTCTCACTGCTACAGAGTAGCTCTCTCCCTGAAGTAACCACCTCACAAGTCCTGGCTGCAAGTATGTGGTCTGTCTGGGTCTCAACCAGGCTACCAGACACACATGCTTGTCTCCAAGCCTGACTGTGTGTAACTGCATTAACACATGGTACCATCAGAATCCTTCACTATCAGGATATCTGCAGGATGGTAGTTTGATACCCCTGTTGTCTCAAGACAACCTACTATTGGCATTTTGTCATTCCTACTTACTGGCTCTCCCACCTTTTGTTGCCCACCTTGCCTGTGTGGGCATCTATATGCCACATGACCTCACTGGTTGCATTCAAACATTAAACCCAAGGTCCTGGAAGTGTACCTGGACTAGTGGCTTTTCCTGCTATTGTCAGATTCTGTTGAGGCAGTTTGGGCTGCCCACCATTCATTTCTTTAGACCTATGAGCAGCACTGGGTGTCCCTATCCTGTGCAGTGATGCCCTGCTTGCAAGGTATAGGTCTCCCTTCTTCCACATCTCATCTGAGGTAGCACATTGACTATCAGCTAACCAGATCCTCATGTCCTCAGGCAAAGTGCTAAGGGCTTGTTCCCTCACCAAAACATATTCCAGCCCTTCAAAAGTGGTGACCTGACATCCACTCACCCACCTATGAAAATAAGTGCTCAGTTCAGCAACATATTCACACACACTTTAATCTGCCTTGCGTCTATGTTCGCAAAACGTTTTCCTATAAGCTTCAGGTGTTAACTTTAAAACATTCTAGCAAACAATTCCTATCAGCAGTATAATTAAAAATTCATGATCAGGTAGTTTAGACAGCACAGTTACAGCTTTACCACAGAGTAAGGGGGTCAGGAACCGTACGCAGACCCTTTGGTCATCATACTGTTTACATCCTCTCTCAAACATGTGAATGAAAGTATCAAAATGACCCCCCTGTAAACTGTGGAAGGAATGTACTCACCTGTTGTGCTTCTGGGGTCTGGTTACTCCCTTCCTCATTACCTCCATGACTCTGGTGAAGAGTCAGCATCTCTTTTTCATGTTGTCTCTGTCTCTCCTTCTCCTCAGCTTCTATCTCCAAACACCTGGCCTCCAACTCAAGTCTCTTTAGCTCCAGATGGGTTTTTAAGTCCTCTGCAGAAAGGTTGAGCTGTCCATTCTCTGAGTGTTGTACATCTCAGCAGCCAGTCTGATCTCCCTCCTGCTTGTTATTTTCTGCTGCAGCTGTGACCAAAGCTGCAGTCATGTCTGCTTTAGTCAGGTTTCCATGCACCACTGATTTAGCCTAGCACATCTCAGCCAACTGGCTCCTTGTCAGCTTGCCATACTTCTCTGCTGACATGCTTGCCTGCTCTCCCTGACTAACCAAGCTAACAAAAGAAAGATATAAAACAATTGCGATCTGAACTCTGAATGTTCACTGCATGGCTGATTTAGAGTACAAAAACACTTTCAGTGATCACTATACACAAGTAACACAAATTCAATGTCCACACCACTACAAGCCAATTAGTATTTGATGTGGCTAACTCATCACAATCAAACTATTTGATGTGGATATCACACCACTGCCAAACAATTAATATGTGACGCCAGTGCACTTGCCCAGTAATCAAGGAGCCTCAATCCTCACCACTAGCACCAGTGAGGGGTGTCCACATTGGGAGGATAAGAAGTACACACACAGTAAAGTACAATTTCCCTTAAGAGCACACAGAGATCACAGTCGGTCTGGGGGTGGTTTCTCCCTTTCTCTCCAGATCCCCAACAAGACTCCCCACTGGCACAGCTATAGAGTAGAGTCCTTAGCCAGGGTTCCAAGCCAAGTCCTCCCTGCACTCCCTCTGTCCAACCAGTGCTTTGCATCCCTGCCCAGGTAGCTGAGACACATACACATACACACTTTGAGATATGATTTATATACAAACACACAGCCACTCCTGAGGAAGGCTGGCACAAGTTCACTAGCTATGCCCCTTCTGCCCAGAATATAAGGTAGCAATCCACTGCCACCAGAACCCCTACTTATCAACTACTATAAGGAACTTCTCAAAGGGTGATCAATTTCACTGTGTAATTATTACTGTTATCCAAATAGTAAGTGTGACCAAACGTTTAAGGATATTCTAGAGTGGCTTAGTACAGTATCACCAAATACATGCAAGTACGCTTAAGAGTTTACATTATCTCTACACAAAACAACCACAGTTGAAAGGTTTAAAAACATTTAATAATAATAATGAAACCACAAGACAATACTCATCAATTCCACAGTGATTCCAAAAACGCCAAAGCAGTGCAAATCAAATCGCCCAAACCACAACCTCTTTCCACACAGATGCAGGAAACAATTTTATTGAGCTTTAACAATGCTTTTCATTGTTTGCAGAAAACAACTTCTTCAGATAAAAACATTTTAAAACACTGGGGTTTAAATTCCCCTCCTTCCTATCACATGTTTGAAAATTGTAATATGAGTGGCTGTCCGTTTCTTGCTTAGAAAGCAAACTCCACCTCCCTTAAAATAAAACAAACAGTTCTACTCCATTGTAAACATCAAAGAACATTCATTGCATACATAAACCTACCTAATAAATAAATAAAAACGTTTCTAAAAAATGTTTACTAAAAATATTTTCTTTAAAAGTATTGTATTGTAAAGCATATGTTTATATACATATATACAGGATAATATGTTTTAAAACATGTATTTGTATGCATCAAGAAGTATGAAAAATATTAATGAAAATAAAAAGAAAAATTTGCTACCGGCTTAAGCTTCTTAGTTTTAAAATACACATAATGGAACTTAATTCATTTATCCCTGGGTAATGGTAAGCATCTAGTCTCAATTGCGACATAAGTTCATTTTTCTCTAAAATTAATGAACCTGGTCCCCCTCTCCCCTCATTCTTAACTTGATTTATTGCCCAAAATGTAAACTGGTGTTGTGGGTACTCCATGATGCGTCCTGCAAGTGCATTCTTTGCTTTGTGTCTCCCCATGACATACACATGTTCGTATACCCATTTGCGGAGTTTTCTATCGGTGTTTCCAATATAAAATACTGGGCAGCATGTGCACTTTGCTAGGTATACTACCTGCTTGCTTTGACAGTCAAATGTATCCCTTGTTTTATATCTCTTGCCCCTAATCTCAAATGTTTGGCCAGTTTCCATGTATTTACAATATCTGCACATGTTGCATTTAAACATACCCATTGTGTTTACCTGCCTGTTTGGTTTCCTTTCCAGTATTTTTTTCAAGTTGTTTCCCTGTTTAAAAACAATCCCAGGTTTTTCTTGGAATTTGTTTCTCAATACACCATCATTCATTAATATGTCCCAGTTCTTTTGGATTATGGAAACCACGCTTTTAGCATCTAGGCTGTATGTAATAATAAAGCTGTAAGGGTTAATAGTTTGTCTACCAATTGGTAGTTCCGTAGTTTGTCAACTGTGTTGGTTCAAGATGGGCAAATAAATTCCCCTTTTCCTTTTTAACTGGACTTCTTCAATCAAGTCCTGAATTAGGGTGGGGGGTAGCCCCTTTTCAAGAATAAATCTGTCATAAAGCTACATTTTTCCTGAAAATCATGGTCTTTAGTGACCATCCTTACGGCTCTAACTAATTTCTTTTGTGTAAAGGGATGGCAGCTAGAATACTGCAAGAAAGAGTTAGAGTATGTGTCCTTACGGAATATTTTTGCTATAAAGTATGCATTGCTCATGTCCTTAATTAGGTCTATGTCCAAGTATGCTATTCTGTCTTGTGCAAAACATAATGTAAATTTGAGGAATTCTGATGTAGAATTAAAAAATTCATCCATCTCTTGTGCAACTTGTATGTCCCCCTTAACTAAAATATGTCATCCAAGAATCGTGTGTACAATTGGATTAAGGGAGGTGAAGTTTGCTTTCTAAGCAAGAAACGGACAGCCACTCATATTACTGTTTTCAAACATGTGATAGGAAGGAGGGGAATTTAAACCCCAGTGTTTTAAAATGTTTTTATCTGAAGAAGTTGTTTTTTGCAAACAACGAAAAGCATTGTTAAAGCTTAATAAAATTGTTTCCTGCATCTGTGTGGAAAGAGGTTGTACTTTAGGCGATTTGACTTGCACTGCTTTGGCATTTTTGGAATTGTTTGCAGTGTTTACATTTTTACAAGCTTGTTTTTTGTGGTGGATGGATGCCGAAGCGACTGCCAGTCTATTGCCCACATCTAATCAACCGGACAATGTAGGTAGCTTGTCAATATCAATCGAGACGCTCACACAAAAAGTGGATAGTTTATCCCAAAGACTCGACAGGGTGGCCGAGTCACAACAACCTATGCAAAACTTTACCTCAACGGACAGTGTAAGTTCTGTTCTTTCATCTGTCAGGAACGGAATGGAGAACTTGGAGCAGCCCACAGGGGGGAGTGGGACGACCACGACAGAACAAATGGACCAGGGAAGATGTACTAACGGACCGAATAGGGCCAACAATGTTTTACAACTCAGTAATACACCTGTTAATACTGGTAATGGTTCAGGACAACAACAGAACCACCAGTCTGGTCCCTTGGAGCCTATAGGGGTCCCAGACTTTGCATTATGGATAGGGAGGCCATTTCACTTTGCCCAATCCATTACAAATAATGTACAGGAACAACTGAGTGAAGATAGAGTGGATTTTACAACAAAATTACACCTGTTTGACCGAAGTTAGTGAAACTAAGGAAAATTCAACTTGAAATAGCGTACTTCTAAGAACATCTGAAGGTCATACCAAAGGTACTCGGATCATGGCAATTCCCAACGGGGTTTGCCGAAGGGTCACCTTTTCACCGTGACCTTATTAAATTATTTGACAAACATGGATTTGAACTTTTGGAGTTGATGTGTAAACACTACCAAGAGGCAGTGAACGGCTTGTTAAAAGAGACAAGTAAGCTGGACAATGACATTAAAAAAGACATAGATTTTCAGAGATACCGCATAGAATATGAGTGGATCTATAGCAGTATAGACCAGTATGTATCAAAAATAAATGCAACCAAAATTAAAAGGCTGAACCGTGATATTAAGGATTACTATAATGGAACAGCTTATCCAAAACCACCAGAATCCCAAGGAAATTTCTTAGCGAGCCCATTTGAGACTGTGGGGGAAGAAAGGAGTGAAGAAGCAGTAGAAGATATGAGTTCTACAAGTGCTGGCAATGGGGGCAACTTGTTGGACTCCGTATGCCGGAGTGAATGCCTAGCCAACAATATGAGAAACAACAAACAACCTCAGACAAGTAATAGCTCAAATTTTCAGAACAGAGCTCTGAACCATGCACCTGCAACGAGCCGGAAAGCCCGAAGGAAAACCAAGAACAGGTGGAACTAAACTTGGACAGTTCAGACATAGAACTAGATACCACACATGAATGTAAGGTAATCTGCAATTCTAGTTTGGACTTTAAAATATTTAACTATTCTGAGTTTGTTTTTTCCACTGAACTAGTGGAGTTGCTTGCTAGGGGATTCACCTTTGTACCTTCTACATGAGCTAATTTAGCAAAAACTTTATCTGAACTAAAAATGTTTGTGAGGAAATTGAATTTATGTGCATTAATGGGGCAACAAATAAGTGTGAGGGGGGAATATTGTATCCCTAGTACCTATCACCTGCCCCTACACCCCACAATAGCACTGTTTGACCAACTTTGTGAACTAAATATACGTTATGTTACAGGAAGGTCCTTATTAGGAAATACAAGTGTATTTAATATTAACAAAGAAGAAAAAGACATGTTGGAATCTTTACAAAATTTTCCAATAAGAATCATGGAACCAGACAAGGGGGGTGGCGTAGTGGTGATGACTTACGAAGATTACACTAACAGGATGATAGATGTAGTTAATACTAACACTAATGTGGAAGTATCTAAGAATGAATTAAACATTGGATACTCTAGGATCAGGTCTTACATCAATGATATTTTTATAGAAGCCAGGATAGACAGTGACCTGTATAATTACCTTACCATGCCAGCACCCAGAGTACCTATCCTGTTTGGAATACCAAAAAGTCCATAAAAGCTTGTATAACCCTCCTATGCGACCACTAGTTGACGCAAGAAGCAGCATCACATATGCATGTGCAAAAGCTGTTGACAATATTTTGAAAAAATATGTCAAAAGTGAAAAGCAGATTTCTAAAGATTCATGGTCGTTTATAGAGGAAATTAATAGGAACACATTTAGTGAGGAATTTAATTTCCTCACTATAGATGTTAAGGACCTTTACTCCACCATTCCCCACGTGGAAGCAATCGAATGGGTGGCCTCTATAATGAGACAAAAAGAAGCACCTTGTCACGAGATTAAGTTGGTTGAGGAACTTTTGGACATAATCCTGTCATGCAACTATGTAACATTTAACAAGTACTACCTTCAAAAAATAGGTGTGGCCATGGGCTCCCCTTGTGGGGCCAGCGTGGCCAATTTGGTAATGGCGTTTTGGGAGAGGGAGTACATTATGTCTAACTCACACATTCAAGAGAAAATCCAATTGTACACACGATTCTTGGATGACATATTTATTTTAGTTAAGGGGGACATACAAGTTGCACAAGAGATGGTTGAATTTTTTAATTCTACATCAGAATTCCTCAAATTTACATCATGTTTTGCACAAGACAGAATAGCATACTTGGACGGAGACCTAATTAAGAACATGAGCAATGCATACTTTATAGCAAAAATATTCCGTAAGGACACATACTCTAACTCTTTCTTGCAGTGTTCTAGCTGCCATCCCTTTACACAAAAGAAATCTGTAATAAAGAGCCAATTAGTTAGAGCCGCAAGGATGGTCACTAAAGACCATGATTTTCAGGAAGAATGTAGCTTTATGACAGATTTATTCTTGAAACGAGGCTTCCCCGCCACCCTAATTCAGGACTTGATTGAAGAAGTCCAGTTAAAAAGGAAAAGGGGAATGTATTTTCCCATCTTGAACCAACACAGTTGACAAACTATGGAACTACCACTTGGTAGACAAACTATTAGCCCTTACAACTTTATTATTACATACAGCCTAGATGCTAAAAGCGTGGTTTCCATAATCCAAAAGAACTGGGACATATTAATGAATGATGGTGTATTGAGAAACAAATTCCAAGAAAATCCTGGGATTGTTTTTAAACGGGTAAACAACTTGAAAAAAAATACTGGAAAGGAAACCAAACAGGCAGGTAAACACAATGGGTATGTTTAAATGCAACATGTGTAGATATTGTAAATACATGGAAACTGGCCAAACATTTGTGATTAGGGGCAATTAGGGGCAAGAGATATAAAATAAGGGATAAATTTGACTGTCAAAGCAAGCAGGTAGTATACCTAGCAAAGTGCACATGCTGCCCAGTATTTTATATTGGAAACACCGATAGAAAACTCCGCAAATGGGTATACGAACATGTGTATGTCATGGGGAGACACAAAGCAGAGAATGCACTTGCAGGACGCATCATGGAGTACCCACAACACCAGTTTACATTTCGGGCAATAAATCAAGTTAAGAATGAGGGGAGAGGGGGACCAGGTTCATTAATTTTAGAGAAAAATGAACTTATGTCGCAATTGAGACTAGATGCTTACCATTACCCAGGGATAAATGAATTAAGTTCCATTATGTGTATTTTAAAACTAAGAAGCTTAAGCCGGTAGCCATTTTTTCTTTTTATTTTCATTAATATTTTTCATACTTCTTGATGCATACAAATACATGTTTTAAAACATATTCTCCTGTATAGATGTATATAAACATACGCTTTACAATACAATACTTTTAAAGAAAATATTTTTTAGTAAACATTTTTTTAGAAATGTTTTTATTTATTTATTAGGTAGGTTTATGTATGCAATGAATGTTCTTTGATGTTTACAATGGAGTAGAACTGTTTGTTTTATTTTAAGGGAGGTGGAGTTTGCTTTCTAAGCAAGAAACGGACAGCCACTCATATTACTGTTTTCAAACATGTGATAGGAAGGAGGGGAATTTAAACCCCAGTGTTTTAAAATGTTTTTATCTGAAGAAGTTGTTTTCTGCAAACAACGAAAAGCATTGTTAAAGCTTAATAAAATTGTTTCCTGCATCTGTGTGGAAAGAGGTCGTGCTTTGGGTGATTCGACTTGCACTGCTTTGGCGTTTCTGGAATTGTTTGCAGTGTTTGCATTTTTACAAATTCCACAGTGATAACAGTGTGTTCAGAAATCACAGGAAAATACTTTAGTTTAAAACAATATTGTAGGATAGTCTCACATAAATATAGAAAACAGCTAGACTAATCTGGCTATATTCCTATCTGTCTCTAAGAGAAATAGTAAGATCTAGGTCTTACAGAGTAAGCAGATATAAATGAGAAGTGCTGGTGAATTATCAGCTTCAGAACAAAATACTATTCTTTCTTTCTGTCCTTAAATTGATAATACACAGTACTGCTGAGTCATTTCAGATTACATTATTCTTGTCTCTTCTCTGATTGTTTTCCGGGCTCACAGAACTTAAAATTGTAACATTTCCTTTTGTAATCTGCACCTGCAGGAAGCCACAACAATAAAAAAAACACCTTACATGTAATTCTAGTAATTATTTCTTCCCAAAAATAGAAAGAATTTCCAGCCCAGACATCCAGTCTCTGAGGTTGAGATCAAACTGTCATAAAATGCTTTACTTATCAGCTTTCTTCCAGCAGGGTGCATTTTGGTTACATTTTTGAAGCTCAGAACATACACAGTTTTCTTTACATTTGTGAAACCAGCCTGTGGATCATATTAATATTTACAATGGCATATAATTTACAAAATTCTATCTGGCTGAGCTGGCAGCCCCTCAGTTTTCATAGAAGTTACAAGACTAAGGTCCCAGAACAAGCTAAAGAGAATGTATACAGCTACAATTTTTGGGTAAAAGATGGACAAAAGGCAGACAAGTACAAAAAAAGTATCACCATGCAGGTTAATATAACTGCAACTTAAAACATGTTAAGTAGAATTTAAATAAATGTTTTTTATATTTTCTTTCAATGAAAAACATCTATCTCACACTTTAGGGCTTTCTGCACCTCTCAGAGAACAAACAGCCCTGGTTGGATATAGGTATGTGCTAAACATATTAGAGTTCCTGGAGAGGGATCCAGTCAAGTAAAGCCAATACTGGACCAAAAGTCCCATGGATGAAATTTCCAAAAAATCCATCTTAATATCTCAGTGTGGGCTGGGGCATATAACAATAGGAAAATATAGTAACAAGGAAAACTGAAAGATATTTAATGCAACTTTAGGCAAATATGTACAACTATAAAAAGTACTAAAGTACAAATCTTGGAGCAGAATTCACAACAACACCAGTACTGCAATCCCACCACTGACTAAGGAACCAGATGACTGGAATGCAACATACAACTGTAAAAAGTACTGAAGCACAAATTTTGAAGCAGAATTCACGATACTGCCATTACTCCAATCCTACTGCAGACTAAAGCATCAGACTATATAGAAATGTACCATTAACACTTATTATAAATGACTAGATAACTGCGGTGGTGGTGCTGCGGTAGCATTGTCGCCTCACAGTTAGACGTTGCCCGTTCAATTCTCAGAGCATCTTCTGTGTGGCGACATGCGTGAACGGGCATTCATTCGTTGAAGGTTGTGCGTTAGGCCCGGCAAGCCAGCACATAAAACTCTACTGCCAATCGTTAGCGGACCGGAGTTCCGCTGTGGCGACCCCTAACCGGGAAAAGCCAAAAAACACAAACATAAATGACTAAATAAGGCTCACATCTGGCAGTAAACTGTAGTCCTGCCACAACTGTGAATTAAAAAATAAGACTGAGGTCTCAGACTGGGTTTGAAATATAAAAAATCTATGTTTTACATGTAATTCTACTTATGGAAATAGAAGTGCAGTATAGTGCATAAACACTGCTAAACTCTTGCAGGGACACACAATTTTCCCACAGATGCAAATGAAATTACAAGAATAAAAACTAAGAACAACCTTAAAAGAAAGCAGACAGATAACTTTTTTTGGCTAAAACATAGACAAAAAACAAAGAAGTACAAAAAAGTATCCGCACACAGGTCACAAAAGGTGCAACTTAAACTACTAAGTAGAATTTAAATGAAAGTTTTTTTCTTCCCTTTGGATGAAAAGCATTTAACTCACACTTTTCGTTTTCTACACCTCTGAGAGTTTTGAACAAAAAGACCCAGGCTGAATGTAGTATGTGTTAAATATAACAAACTTGCTCATACTAAATATAGCATACTTGTTAGAGACAGATCCAATGAAATAAAGCCAGTACTCAAGCTCAAGTCCTATGATTATAATTTCAAAAACTTTTAGCTTATTGTCACATGGGGGGGTGGGGGCTGGGCAAGAGTGAAAGAACAAAAGAAAAAAACACTACAAGGTAAACCGCAAGGCACTGGGATGTAAACATTAAGCAGGCATATATACAGCTATACTATAGCAGAAATCCTGGAGCAGAATGCATAATATTGCCACAACTGCACTCTCACCACAAACTAAGGCACTAGGCTACGGGAATGCAACTTTAAGTAAGTATATTCAGTCTTAACCAGCTATAACAGATGACCCAGTTGTTCTGGATTTGAGAACTTATGTGGAGTGTGACCTAACTTTTGACCAACATGTGTCTATTGTTGTAAGAAAGTTCTTCTATATTGCACAGTTTATAAACTAAGGGATTATGTCTAGATCTAGAGGTGCCATTGTCCCCTTTTACTCAGCCTGCCTTAGGTCAGTCATTGAATATAATCCCTCATATCTGTCCAGACACATATAACAACTGGAACACCCACAGGGCTAACTTACTAAAAGGAGACCAACCCTAAACAGCATGTCTTACAGCGACCAACTCAAAGCCCTGTCACTATACTTGGCATCCTATAGACTGCTAAGAGGTGACCTGTGTCTGGCATGCAAGACATCTTCTGACCCATTACTGATGCATGTGCTGCACATTGGTAAGTCAAATGGCATCAGAAATACTCAAGTTAAGGATTTAAACTCTTCTGCAACATCAGCAGGCATGTGCCACAGAGGATATCACTGCTATGGAACAGACTCCACATCCACATAAAACAAAATTCATCCCTGTCCATGTTCAAGTACAACTTAGATTTATGGATAAGAAATGGAAAATTTACCCCAGGACTTCCCCTTGTACTACTAATGGGCAGATGCAGCTCTTAACGGCTTTATTCCATGCATAGGAACCAACACATTTTCTGTGGTATGATCCTAGTTATTCTCATTAGGGGTAATATATAATTTATTGACCATGGGATGGGTAAGGCCAATGTATAACCAAACTGGATAGGTTATTTTGAGCACAAAAAGGGAAACTGGTTAGGCTTAAATCATATGCAACATCAACTAGCCTATTACTTACCTATGAACATATAAAAAGTGCTGAATTACAAATCTTGGATCAGAATTCACAATACTGCCAATACTGCAATCCTACCACAGACTAAGACACCAGATTATGCAGAGATTTCCATTAATGCTGTAATAAATGAGGCTAAAATCTGGCAATTGATCACATCCGTGCCAGAAAAGTGAATGAAGCTACAAGACTGAGGTTCCAGAACAAAAGAAGAAAAATGAAAACGGATAAAAGCTGAGAAGTACAACAACATGTAATCACACAGGTCACTGTAAGTGTAGCTTACAATATTTAAAAAGCATTTAAATAAAATCTTTTTTTCTTCCCTTTTCATGAAAAGCTTATATCTCATACTGCGGGGCTTTCCACACCTCTCAAAGTCTTGAACAAAAGAACCAGGGTCAGTGTAGCTCTGTGCTAAATACAGCAAACTTGTTACATCAAAGACCATACTGGAGCTCAAGTCCATAGGTTAAAACTTCAGAAATGTTTGGCTTAATGTCCATAGTGGGCACTATAAAAGTACTGAAGCACAAATCCTGAAGCAGAATTCACAACACTGCCACTACGGCAATTCCATCATAGACTAAAGCACTGGACTACTGGAATGCAACTTTAAGTGAGTATATACAGGTATAAAAGGTACTGAAGCACATATGCAGCAGCAGAATTCACAACACTGCCACTACGACAATTCCATCATAGACTAAAGCACTGGACTACTGGAATGCAACTTTAAGTGAGTATATACAGGTATAAAAGGTACTGAAGCACATATGCAGCAGCAGAATTCACAACACTGCCACTACGGCAATTCCATCATAGACTAAAGCACTGGACTACTGGAATGCAACTTTAAGTGAGTATATACAGGTATAAAAGGTACTGAAGCACATATGCAGCAGCAGAATTCACAACACTGCCACTACGGCAATTCCATCATAGACTAAAGCACTGGACTACTGGAATGCAGCTTTAAGTGAGTATATACAGGTATAAAAGGTACTGAAGCACATATGCAGCAGCAGAATTCACAACACTGCCACTACGACAATTCCATCATAGACTAAAGCACTGGACTACTGGAATGCAACTTTAAGTGAGTATATACAGGTATAAAAGGTACTGAAGCACATATGCAGCAGCAGAATTCACAACACTGCCACTACGGCAATTCCATCATAGACTAAAGCACTGGACTACTGGAATGCAACTTTAAGTGAGTATATACAGGTATAAAATGTACTGAAGCACATATGCAGCAGCAGAATTCACAACACTGCCACTACGGCAATTCCATCATAGACTAAAGCACTGGACTACTGGAATGCAACTTTAAGTGAGTATATACAGGTATAAAAGGTACTGAAGCACATATGCAGCAGCAGAATTCACAATACTGCCACCAACTAAGATGTCAGACAATGCAGAAATTTACCATTAACACACTAAATGAAGTTCAATTCTGGCAATAGATCATTGTCCTGTTGCAACTGTGAATGACACTACATGATTGAGACTACAGACTGGTTTTGAAATATAAAAATCTACCTTTTACATGTAATTCTACTTATGGAAACAAAAGTTCAGAAACAAAAGTTCAGTATGAGGTATAAGCAATACTAAAATCCTGCAATAATACACAATGTTCCCACAACTGCAAATTGAAGCTACAAGACAATGTACCCAGAACAAACATAAAAGAATGCAAAAAGACCTCTTTTTTTGGCTAAAACATGGACAAAAAGCAGATAAGGACAAAAATATATCAGTAGACAGATCACTGAAAGTGCAACTTAAAATATCAAAGCAGAATTTTAGTAAGAGTTTTTTTTTCCTGTTGATGAAAAGCATCTATCTCACACTTTGGGACTTTTCACACCTCAAAGGTTCTTGATCAAAAGACACAGGCTGGATGTAGCACTGTGCTAAATATAGCAGACTTGCTAGAGAGAGATCCAATCAAATAATGTCAACACTCGAGCTTAAGTCCTGCGGTTAGAATTTCAGAAACGTTTAGCTTAATGCCTTAGTGGGGGGGAGAGGGCCGATTACAATAACTGGGAAAAACAGTAACAAGGAAAACTGAGAGGCACTGGAATGCAACTTAAGCAGGTGTACAGCTATAAAACGTACAGAAGCACAAATCCTGCGGCAAAATTCACAATGCTGCCAATACTGCAATACCACCACAGACCAAGGCACCACTCTATTGGAAGGCAACTTTAAGCACGTGGATACAGCTATGAAAAGTACTTAAGCACAATCCCTGCAGCAGAATTCACTATGCTTCCACTATTGCAATCCCACCAAAGACTAAGGCAGCAGACTATGCCTTAATTTACCAGAAACATTGTAATAAATTATTAAATGAGGCTCAAATCTAGCAGTACACCACAGTTCATCCACAACAGTGAACGACTCTACAAGGCTGAGGCCAGAGACTGGTTTCAAAATGCAAAAAGCTACATTTTAACTGCAATTCTGCTTATGGAAATAGATATGAAGTATAATATATAAACAATGCTAAAATCTTGCAGTAATACAGTCTTCCCGCAATTATAAATGAAGTAAAAAGACTAAGGCCCCAGAACAAACAAAGAATGCAAAAAAATACGTTTTGGCTAAAACGTGGACAAAAAGCAAAGAAACACAAGAGTATCATCACAGGTCACGAAGTGCAACTTGAAATATTTAAGCAAAATTTAAATAAAATAATTTTTCTTCCCTTTTGATGAAAAGCTTGTATCTCACACTTTGGGACTTTCCACACCTCTCAGAGTCTTGAACAAAGGACCAACATAATTGTAATCATCCATGTTAGATCATTCGCATCTAAGTTATTAGGTGAATATTAGGCTAACAACCCCAAGGGGCCTTTTTACTCCTTGCTATGCTTCCCAAAGGAGATAATCAAACCCTAGACTTGTGTTTGTAAAATAAACACCTTAATATCTTAACCATTTTGCCAAACCCCAACCTTAAAGTACACCATGACTTTACTGAAATACATTTATCACAGCAATATACAAAGTTTGCAAGTTTTACAACTCATTTGAGATTCTTTCAGATAAAAATTCTCAGACTTGGTGAATTACTGAACTTTAGTTCATTTATCTCCATAGTCTCATTTATTCCAAGTTTTCAGGCTTTCAGTACCTCTGGCCTTGCTTCAGACTTTCTTCTTTCCTCTCCTCAAGCCTCTCTAGGTCTTAGACAGGCCCTTGAGTGGCTATCAGGTTCCTAATTATACAACTACTATGGACCAGTGATGTAAAAAGCAATCTTTTTTGCTTCCATTTTTCATTCTCTTTTCATTAAAGAGTTACTTTGGCTCCATCTACTGGTCATCTCAATACAAGGAAGAGCTTCTGTCCTCCTGTGGATCCATCCACTGACCATTTGAAAGCAAGTCTTTCTGGGAATATGTTTTACAACACCCTCCTAACTCATTTTTCCTTAGACACCTCTTGGTATAACATACATGCTTGTAACTTGGAACATCTTTTATTTGTAGTAATTATATCAGATATATGCACAGAATATGCCACCTGCACCTTAATATTAGGAGTCTGCAGGTTTGCACCAGTCTAATTTATCATGAGTCATGTTTTTTTACCCATTGCATCTCAGACTCCATTTAAACCAGTCTTTTATCCTAAACTTAGCTGGGCATTGTTTGAGCGACAACAGTGTTTTTCAAGAGAGTAGGTGACCACCCTGTTGTAGTATATAAGAAAGCCAAGAACCTTAAGGCTTTTTTCAAACAATATCAAATTCAACAAGGTAGGACAGTTGGCATGTATAAATGTCAAGCTTGTAATTACTGCCAACACGTCATCGAATCAAATAGATTCAAAGTCCATGGTCAACAATATAACTTGAATTTGAGAGTAAACTGTAACTGAAGAATGATAGTCTACCTAGCGCAGTGCCAGTCCTGTTTAGCCTTCTACGTTCGTAAAACGGAGAGGAGGCTTTGAGACCGTATTTACGAACACACTTACGCTATTAGAAAACACAAACTAGATAATGCCTTGGCTAAACATATCTCACTGTACCATGACCATGGTTTTAAATTTATAGTGATAGACCAGGCATTTCAGAACCCTTGTGGTGGTCCGGTGCCACTAAAACTTGAGGAACTCGAGTTGAGTTGGGAGGTCAGGTTAAATGCATACAACGTGCCAGGTTTAAATGAGGGCTGTTCAATTAGTAGCATTCTTAACCTTAAGAGCCTCACTAGATAATGCATCTTAGTTACAGTAATTATAAACATGGTGTAAGTCAAGCTTATTTAGCACTGTACTTTAGTGTTACTTTATAGTGTTGTTTTTAATGGTAATGTTTAAATGTCACAAATTTGAGAGTGGTTTTAGGTTTACTATGAAAAGTGTTTATTTGTAATGTCAGTTAGTGCAGCGGTGTTTGTGAAAATTGAATTTTCTCCTTTAAATGACTTGATTGATTCATTGAGTTGTTAATTGATTTGATAAGTGCTCTTGCACATGACTTCATTTGTCTGAAGAAGTTTGCATACTGTGACAAACGAAAAGCGCTTAATTTTATTAAAGGATTTGAATATTTTTGGTTGGGTGCCGTTTTGTGGTTTTCGTCCCTGTTGTTGGATTTTATCCTAAACTTGTTTAATAAGCTCAGACAAACTTTCTGTACAGGTATCTATTTATGCACATCTGCATTGCCTTGTTTCATCGGTCCTTTGAATAAACTTTCTAGCTCTTTGTTTTATATTCCAGATGCCCCAGGCCAGTTAGACACTCTTTCTGAACATCAACCATCATATGTTCCGTGTCTCAGTTCTCTTTTTTAATTTCACTTCCACTTATATTTACTTTTCAAGCACTAATTATTTGTTCACTTTGCTGTTTTGTTAACCTTTGCGTACTCCACATTTTCTCCATTAAGGAGGTCACTTCTCTTTGTAACCCTGCTTATTCCTTTGTCAGAAAATCAAGGTGGATCTCTTCATTTTACACAAATACACTCCTATTACAAACTACAATAAAGATCTGCAAATTTGATTCTCTTGGAGACTCAAGTGCACATGGCTGCCAACTCCATCAACTCTTCGATGGCTACAAGTTAGTGAAAGTGCAACATATAAACAAATTATTTAAAATAATGCAGCATTGTTTAAACCACCAAACTACTCTCTGAGAGACAGTCATGAAGAGGGGTTAGCACTCATTAGACCACGTTTCAACACAGCCATAAGAGAATGACGTGTATTCTCAAAGTTGGCTCCAGCAATCTGAAATAAACACCCAGGAGAAACAAAGGAGCAAAACACACTAGAAACATTCAAAGCAAAAGAACAACTGCTACAAGATTATAGATGCTTATGCTTTACAAATAATGATGAGTTGGTGTGTAGCGAGGGACTGAATGGTCACTCATTGCATACCATGGCTATGCGATATCCCACATGCATTTATTATGATTGCAAAATTCAAATACTGCAAATAACTCTCATGACTTTGTCACATTTCACCTGCTCTTGTTGTATTTGCCTTATTTAGATCGCCATTATTATGTATTCTTGCATTGTTTGACTTATGTATCACTGTATTTATAACTACTGTATTACATTTTTGTGCCAACTGGCCTGAGTTGTGGCTGAAAAGGATCTGCTGCCCAGCTTACCTATCCAGTTAATAAAATGAAATAAATAAATGAATAAAATAAGATCTCTTTATCAAGCAATTATCGATATTGGGTTCAGCATTCTACTTTTGCATACTGAGAACATTACACAGAACTTCCTTTTGTATTTATGCAATAAAACCTCTTTTTAGTGAGATTTTTAGTAACACAAACCCAGTTTACAATCCTTACCGTATCTTGCTTTTATCACTTTAGATTTTTAGTAACACAAACCCAGTTTACAATCCTTACCGTACCTTGCTTTTATCACTTTAGATTTTTAGTAACACAAACCCAGTTTACAATCCTTACCGTATCTTGCTTTTATCACTTTAGATTTTTAGTAACACAAACCCAGTTTACAATCCTTACCGTATCTTGCTTTTATCACTTTAGATTTTTAGTAACACAAACCCAGTTTACAATCCTTACCGTACCTTGCTTTTATCACTTTAGATTTTTAGTAACACAAACCCAGTTTACAATCCTTACCGTACCTTGCTTTTATCACTTTAGATTTTTAGTAACACAAACCCAGTTTACAATCCTTACCGTATCTTGCTTTTATCACTTTAGATTTTTAGTAACACAAACCCAGTTTACAATCCTTACCGTATCTTGCTTTTATCACTTTAGATTTTTAGTAACACAAACCCAGTTTACAATCCTTACCGTATCTTGCTTTTATCACTTTAGATTTTAGTAACACAAACCCAGTTTACAATCCTTACCGTATCTTGCTTTTATCACTTTAGATTTTTAGTAACACAAACCCAGTTTACAATCCTTACCGTATCTTGCTTTTATCACTCTAGATTTTTAGTAACACAAACCCAGTTTACAATCCTTACCGTATCTTGCTTTTATCACTTTAGATTTTTAGTAACACAAACCCAGTTTACAATCCTTACCGTATCTTGCTTTTATCACTTTAGATTTTTAGTAACACAAACCCAGTTTACAATCCTTACCGTATCTTGCTTTTATCACTTTAGATTTTTAGTAACACAAACCCAGTTTACAATCCTTACCGTATCTTGCTTTTATCACTTTAGATTTTTAGTAACACAAGCCCAGTTTACAATCCTTACCGTATCTTGCTTTTATCACTTTGTAATCATTCAAAATCAAGAAGCATGTCTTTCTGTTCTGCTACAAAATTTTGTGCACACTGCTTGTTTTCATTTTGAACTCGATCATAAATGACAGAACTTAAATAATTCATTAGAGTTGAATGTCTTAGAGTTCCATACCTCTCAGGTGTACCTCTTTATGAAGAATGTTCTTCACTTTATGTCCTAAAAGGTCCATATTCCTTATTGTTTCACATTGAAAGGGTCTGTCACACATTGAGCAGTAAGAATTTTTAACTGGCATCCATAATAAATAATACTGAATTATATTAATTCATCAAAAGAGCTTTTTCTAAGAATAAAGGTAATACATTTAACCATCTCAGAACTTCCTAGCTGAAGTATTAGTAAGCTGTTAGAAACTGTTCCACATGATGACAAGTAGTGTTCCAGAAGTGGAAGTGGAAGGATGAAAGCCATGCACAGCTCTCCTCAGCCTCATTCAGACTGACTCTTGTGGCTTTCTCTCTTGCTTCCAGCATCCATTCCCATTTTACACCAGAGTTACCAAGACTCCATTAACGTGCCACCTCATTACATGGCAGATCTTCCTCCTATCGCTGGTTCCACCTATGAACTGTTCCATTGAGTGGCAGCGCTGAGTTCCACTATATAACTAAATAAATAAATAGATAGATTATAGCTACACACACACACACGTATGTGTATATATATATATATATATATATATATATACATACATACATACATACATACATATATATAAAAATGAATACATTTAAATTCCAGATGCATCAAAATGTTTGCACTCACAGTACAGATACCAAAATGCAAACATTTCATAATGTAAACGCATTGAAATACAGACAAAAACACCAGTACCCACGTTAAATAACAGGCAAACTCCTCTACTTCTGTGATCAATTTAAAAATGCACTAAAAAGTAAAAAAGTATAAACCATACCAAAGCCATAAGAAGTACTTTTCTTGAGAACTGGTAGTGTTAAGGAAAGGGTTTCCTCTAAGACAAGGTGTAGAGTTAGGTTTAGAGACAGAGGCAGGGTTAGGATTAGTACACATAAGTAAGGCAGGCAGGAGAAGTTAGGTTTAGAGACAGAGGCAGGGTTAGGATTAGTGCACATAAGTAAGGTAGGCAGGAGACAGGATGGCAGACAAGGTGTAGAGTTAGGTTTAGAGACAGAGGCAGGGTTAGGATTAGTGCACATAAGTAAGGTAGGCAGGAGACAGGATGGCAGACAAGGTGTAGAGTTAGGTTTAGAGACAGAGGCAGGGTTAGGATTAGTGCACTTAAGTAAGGTAGGCAGGAGAAGTTAGGTTTAGAGACAGAGGCAGGGTTAGGATTAGTGCACATAAGTAAGGTAGGCAGGAGACAGGATGGCAGACAAGGTGTAGAGTTAGGTTTAGAGACAGAGGCAGGGTTAGGATTAGTGCACATAAGTAAGGTAGGCAGGAGACAGGATGGCAGACAAGGTGTAGAGTTAGGTTTAGAGACAGAGGCAGGGTTAGGATTAGTGCACATAAGTAAGGTAGGCAGGAGACGTTAGGTTTAGAGACAGAGGCAGGGTTAGGATTAGTGCACATAAGTAAGGTAGGCAGGAGACAGGATGGCAGACAAGG
The DNA here is from genome assembly GCF_019279795.1 of Protopterus annectens. Taxonomy (NCBI): domain Eukaryota; kingdom Metazoa; phylum Chordata; order Ceratodontiformes; family Protopteridae; genus Protopterus; species Protopterus annectens. The sequence continues at coordinate 821,730,942 of NC_056750.1, read as the reverse complement.
TGTAGAGTTAGGTTTAGAGACAGAGGCAGGGTTAGGATTAGTGCACATAAGTAAGGTAGGCAGGAGAAGTTAGGTTTAGAGACAGAGGCAGGGTTAGGATTAGTGCACATAAGTAAGGTAGGCAGGAGACAGGATGGCAGACAAGGTGTAGAGTTAGGTTTAGAGACAGAGGCAGGGTTAGGATTAGTGCACATAAGTAAGATAGGCAGGAGACAGACAGGATGGCAGACAAGGTGTAGAGTTAGGTTTAGAGACAGAGGCAGGGTTAGGATTAGTGTACATAAGTAAGGTAGGCAGGAGAAGTTAGGTTTAGAGACAGAGGCAGGGTTAGGATTAGTGCACATAAGTAAGGTAGGCAGGAGACAGGATGGCAGACAAGGTGTAGAGTTAGGTTTAGAGACAGAGGCAGGGTTAGGATTAGTGCACATAAGTAAGGTAGGCAGGAGACAGGATGGCAGACAAGGTGTAGAGTTAGGTTTAGAGACAGAGGCAGGGTTAGGATTAGTGCACATAAGTAAGGTAGGCAGGAGACAGGATGGCAGACAATGTGTAGAGTCAGGTTTAGAGACAGAGGCAGGGTTAGGATTAGTGCACATAAGTAAGGTAGGCAGGAGAAGTTAGGTTTAGAGACAGAGGCAGGGTTAGGATTAGTGTACATAAGTAAGGTAGGCAGGAGACAGGATGGCAGACAAGGTGTAGAGTTAGGTTTAGAGACAGAGGCAGGGTTAGGATTAGTGCACATAAGTAAGGTAGGCAGGAGACAGGATGGCAGACAAGGTGTAGAGTTAGGTTTAGAGACAGAGGCAGGGTTAGGATTAGTGCACATAAGTAAGGTAGGCAGGAGAAGTTAGGTTTAGAGACAGAGGCAGGGTTAGGATTAGTGCACATAAGTAAGGTAGGCAGGAGACAGGATGGCAGACAAGGTGTAGAGTTAGGTTTAGAGACAGAGGCAGGGTTAGGATTAGTGCACATAAGTAAGGTAGGCAGGAGAAGTTAGGTTTAGAGACAGAGGCAGGGTTAGGATTAGTGCACATAAGTAAGGTAGGCAGGAGACAGGATGGCAGACAAGGTGTAGAGTTAGGTTTAGAGACAGAGGCAGGGTTAGGATTAGTGCATATAAGTAAGGTAGGCAGGAGAAGTTAGGTTTAGAGACAGAGGCAGGGTTAGGATTAGTGCACATAAGTAAGGTAGGCAGGAGACAGGATGGCACAACTCATTTTCTGCCATCATTACCATTTACAATACTTTACTTAGTTTATTTGCAACTAGTGTAAACCAAAGACTGGAATACAATGATGACAAACTCAAACATTAAAATGAAAGAAGCAAGAAGCAAAAGAAACAGAAGCTATGCCTTTCCAGAACCTATCATTTTCCTCCTGTTAGATTATTTCCTTTCTCTGTTAGTAGCAGCTGCTCTAAAAACATTGGAGGTCACAGCTGGGAGCCTAAAGGAGTAAAGTAGCTTAAAGAACAAAAAGATAAGACAGCTATTACTGAGAGATGTACTTCTCTTTTAGCAAATGCTTGACAATACTTTAACTCAACCACAAGTGAATAACCAACACCACGTACATAGTGTTCGACTTTCTCACTTTTTGTATCAACACTATTAGCTCCTTTGAATTAAACTGCATGAGGCAGTTATTATCATTTGTTCAATTTCTGTATTGCTAGTGTTTTACATCATTTTGTTTCTACTCAACTACTAATTTGTACTTACACTCTACATATGGACGGGTCAGAATTCATAGTGTATAATTTACATCAAACACGCACACACACACACACACACACACACACACACACACACACACACACACACACACACACACACACACACACACACACACACACACACACATCGCATATGCAGGCCAGGCATGATCTGTTTAAAGCAATCCATAGTCTTAGAAACAAAATTAATGTAACACAATATGTGTTTGTACAGGTGTATGTGAATGTGTGCATGAAGGAAAGACAGCTTTCTTATAACTGCATATATATATAACAAATGGTCCCCCTTTGTATGTGAATTGGGGTGGAAATTGCCCAGTTACCCTGTAAGACCAACATGTAGTGAAATGAGTAACTAACACAGATTCACAGTTAATGTCCCAAACAGTGTATATGTGTGTGTGTGTGTCTCTGTATGTGTGTGGGTGTGTGCATGTGTCTCTGTGTCTGTGTGTATGTGGGTGTGTGTGTGTCTCTTTTATATGTGTGTCTCTTGTATATGTGTGTGTCTCTTGTATATGTGTGTGTCTCTTGTATATATGTGTGTGTGTGTGTGTGTGTGTCTCTTGTATATGTGTGTGTGTGTCTCTTGTATATGTGTGTGTGTGTGTGTCTCTTGTATATGTGTATGTGTGTGTCTCTTGTATGTGTGTGTGTGTCTCTTGTATATGTGTGTGTGTGTCTCTTGTATGTGTGTGTGTGTGTGTGTGTGTGTGTGTGTGTGTGTGTGTGTGTGTGTGTGTCTTGTATATGTGTGTGTGTCTCTTGTTTATGTGTGTGTGTGTCTCTTGTATATGTGTGTGTGCGTGTATTGGTATTGTAACAAATTGTTTTCTATAGTTACAATACCACCCACAAAGCACTTAAACTACTGCAGCAGTTACAGTATTGGCACTCACTTCTGAATACCAGTACTGTGATAAAATCCCTATCTGCAACCCCATAACACCTTGTGTGTGAGGTCGCTGTCCCCAAAGTCGTACTCTAGATACACATCTCCATTAGACAACTTGGGCTTTGCTGTTGTGGTTTAAGCAGCACTCATGGGTACATACAGCAGAATGCCAACCCTCACTAATTGTTACTGCTTAAGCAATGAAGTGGTGCTATGTTCAGAGTGGGATGGTTATCATGTGATGAGCAGTCTTGGGTCAGGTTTGTACTAACGAGCATTCATGAATAAGTGTTTTGTGCTTCAAATACAGGAACACAAAGCATAACAATAAATAAAATGAAAATATAAAAATTACAGGGTGAAAACAGTCATGCTACCTTCTACAGATACCACAATTGGAATTATACAACGACCCCCGATTAATATTCAAAAAACATCACGCTGATTGGTCAGCGTGCACGTTGTAAATCAGAGTTATAGTAATGGAAAAAGGTCCGGTCGTCCGGACTTTTTCCATTACTATAACTTTTTTTTTTTTTTACAGCAACGGAGAACGCAAGATCTCCGTTACTTCACACTGTCTTGCTATGTTAAACTCGTTTAACATAGACAGACAGCATTAAAAAAAGCAACGGAGATTCTCCGTTGCTTTTTTTAATGCTGTCCCGCTATGTTAAACTCGTTTAACATAGCGAGACAGTTTGTAAAAAGCAATGGAGATCTTGCTTTCTCCGTTTCTTTTTACAAACTGTTTTGCTATGTTAAATGGGTTTAACATAGCGAGACAGCTTTAAAAAAAGCAACGGCTCCGTTTCTTTTTTTAAAGCTGTCTCGCTATGTTAAACCCATTTAACAAAGCGAAACAAGTTTGTAAAAAGCAACGTAGATCTTGCTTTCTCCTTTGCTTTTGCCCACTGCTCTGATGTACTGTGTAGGCATACGCATGCGCAGTACATCAGAACTGCTGCAGAATACCAGACAGCTGCGGAAGGGCAGCAAGGAGGCATTATACAATGCCATTATTTAAGAAAATTAATTATTTTTTTTCTTAAATAATGTCATTGTATAATAGCAATAACCCACTTCTGGGTGTGGGTAATGCTGGATTTACCCACGGTTGGCTTTGTTTGGTCACTCGGGCTTCGCCCTCGTGACTAAACCACACCAACCGTGGGTAAATCCAGCATTACCCACACCCAGGCTTGGGTTATTGCTATAATACACTACTTTCTGAACACTTTTGCTAAATTTGTCATATTCTTTTCACACCTAGTTAAAAAAAATCTCACTTCTTGATATCAGGCATGTTGATGCATTCACTACTCCTTCAGTGAGTAAATGTTTCCATTAATTACCACAAGACCTCCATCTGGTAATGCCATGATTACCCACTCTTTTTTTCTTTCTTCTGAAGGAGGCTACCTTTCTTTCTACTATAGATGAGTAAAATATTTGCTTTACTCTTCTTGGCCATGTAAACCCTGCAAGACAAAATTGTTTGCTGAGATGATCTAGGAAATAGTTAAGGTGATAAAGGATAATGAGGGAAACATGCTCACAAGCAAGGAGAGTGTGTTGAGGAGATGGAAAGAATACTTTGAGGGGTTGATGAATGAAGAGAAGGAGAGTGAGAGAAGGTTGGGTGATGTGAGGATAGTGAATCATGAAGTACAATGGATTAGCAAGGGGAAAGTAAGGATAGCTATAAAGAGGATGAAGAATGGAAAGGCTGTTGGCCCAGATGACATACCTGTGGAAGCATGGAGGTGTTTAAGTGAAATGACAGTGGAGTTTTTAACCAGATTGTTTAATGAAATCTTGGAAAATGAGAGAATGCCTGAGAGAATGCCTGAGGAATGGAGAAGTGTTTTGGTACCGATTTTTAAGAATAAGAGTGATGAGCAGAGCTGTAGTAACTACAGAAGGATTAAATTGATCAGTCACAGCATGAAGTTATGGGAAAGAGTAGTGGAAGCTAGGTTAAAAAGGGACATGATGATTAGTGATCAGCAGTATGGTTTCATGTCAGGAAAGAGCACTACAGATGTGATGTTTGCTCTGAGAGTGTTGATGGAGAAGTACAGAGAAGGTCAGATGGAGTTGCATTGTGTTTTTGTAGACTTAGAGAAAGCATATGACAGGGTGCCTAGAGAGGAGTTGTGGTATTGTATGAGGAAGTCGGGAGTGTCAGGGAAGTATGTAAGAGTGGTACAGGATACGTACGAGGGTAGTGTGACAGCGGTGAGGTCTGCGGTGGTAGTGATGGATGCGTTTAAGGTGGAGGTGGGATTCCATCAAGGTTCAGCTCTGAGCCCTTTCTTATTTGTAATGGTGATGGACAGATTGACAGACGAGATCAGACAGGAGTCCCCGTGGACTATGATGTTTGCAGATGACATTGTGATCTGTAGTGAGAGTAGGGAACAGGTGGAGATGACCCTGGAGAGATGGAGATATGCTCTAGAGAGAAGAGGAATGAAGGTCAACAAGACTAAGACAGAATATATGTGTGTGAATGAGAGAGAGGATAGAGGAATGGTGAGGATGCAAGGAGTAGAGGTGGCGAAGGTGGATGAGTTTAAATACTTGGGATCAATAGTTCAGAGTAATGGTGAGTGTGGAAGAGAGATGAAGAGAGTACAGGCAGGATGGAGTGGGTGGAGAAGAGTGTCAGGAGTGATTTGTGACAAACTAGTACCAGTAAGAGTGAAAGGGAAGGTCTATAAGAGGGTAGTGAGACCAGCTATGTTATATGGGTTGGAGACAGTGGCACTGACAAAAAGGCAGGAGTTTGAGCTGGATGTGGCAGAGTTAAAGATGTTAAGATTTGCATTGGGTGTGATGAGGGTGGACAGGATTAGGAATAAGTATATTAGAGGGTCAGCCCAGGTTGGAAGGTTTGGAGACAAAGCCAGAGAGGCAAGATTACATTGGTTTGGACATGTACCGAGGAGAGATGCTGACTATATTGGGAAAAAGATGCTAAGGATGAAGCTACCAGGTAACAGGAAAAGAGGAAGGCCTAAGATAAGGATTATGGATGTGGTGAGAGAGGACATGCAGGTGGTTGGTGTTACAGAGCAAGATGTAGAGGACAGGAAGAAATGGAAACAGATGATCCGCTGTGGCAACCCTTAATGGGAACAGCCGAAAGTAGATGATCTAGGAAATAGTTATAATTTTGATCTGATATTATGATTTCAGTACTGACCTTTCATCTTGGTGAATGGAGGCTTCCATACAACATGTCCATCATTGGTGATATCTGTAGAAAAAAGCAAAATAGTTGTCATAAAAATGCATCCTTTGTCAGTTTTTGTTTCTTGATTTAGCTTTGACAGTCTTTCAGTGGTTATTATCCCACTATCTTTATTTAACTGCCCAGGACTCTGCCTTACATCCTCACCCAGCAGTAATTTGATTAGGTTGTCTCAAAAGAGTATTTAGAATCTGGTGGCAGCTGCTGTCATCTGCACCCATGACTGATGTTCTTTATTCTTCTCCCCTGCATGCAAGCCATGTGGTTGCATGGATACTGATACACACCTCACTGATACAGACCAGCACCCTACTGATACAGACCAGCACCCTACTGATACAGAGCAGCACCCTACTGATACAGACCAGCACCCTACTGATACAGACCAGCACACTACTGATACAGACCAGCACACTACTGATACAGACCAGCACACTACTGATTCAGACCAGCACACTACTGATACAGACCAGCACCCTATTGATACAGACCAGCACCCTACCTCCTCTTCCTCTTCCTGTACCTCATCTGGAATGTGTCAGTTTCCAACCATAGCAACCCAAAGGCAAAGCACTGGTATTTATGGTTACCTATCCATAAAAAACATCAATTTCTTCATGTGTAACCACACCTGAATGGGGCTCACTGGTGAGGTGACCAAAGCCTGTATGTAGGTACTCATTGCTGCCCATGAAGGGGGTAGACAGACCTTCTAACAGCTTCAAACATATTGTTTGAGTGCAGCCCTACAAATACCCATATACATGTGCATCTTGGGTTTCTACCCTATCCTGGCCATGGATAAAACTACCACTGGAAGTAGACATGACTGCACAGGACTCAAACCTAGGACCTACTACACTCTAGGTCATGACTCAACCTATCTAGCCACTGGGATAGTATTTTGAAGGTACTGGCAATCTTATTCACAGAGGTGTGACACCATAGACCTCTGTAGGCTGGTCATTTGTCAGTGTCTTGGGTCCATGTCCTGAAGGCATTCATGCTGGTATTCAGCAGCATCTGCATGAAGCAGTGCAGCATACATGTCAGCTTCACTGCAGAGTGTACAGCAGCAGCCTGCACCTGGTTGAGACTGCTGCAAATCTGCTAATTTAACCCCAGTGCTGCACATGCCAATAGGAATCTGTAAGGAGTGATGGTATTGGAGATTGTGACATCCCTCCTCTAGGCCAGTAATCAAGGAGCCTCAATCCTCACCACTGCACAATTACTCTTAAGAGTATGCGGGGAGCACACTCCAGTCCTGGGGCTGGACTCTTCTCCAGACCCCAAATAAGACTCCACATTTCTCTCTGTAGAAATCAGTGCTCTGTGTCCCTGTTCCAAGTAGCTGATACACACACTATCTGAGATTTGATTTTCATACATACACACATTGGGAAAGGCTGGCACAGATTTATCCACAATGCCATCTCCACCCAAACTATTAAGTAGATTCACTGCTACTAGCCAGCTGCTTTAAGGATCTTACCAAGGTACCAAATTACTCTTAGTAAAATTAATACTTAAACAATTAGTTGTGTTAACCAATCAGCAAGACTTTCAGGACTGTGATACCACAGTACCACTAAACAAATGCAGGTACTCTCAAAAGTTGGAATATTTTCTAAAAGACCAGCAAAAAAATAAAAGGTTTAGATATATTTAATAATAAATAATGAAAGAAAAACATGAAAATACTGAATATCTATTTATAATAAATACCAGAGTTTCAATTTACAGGAAATATACAAAAATAACAGAGATGGAAAGACTCAGACAGATACAGAAAAATAATACCTTTAGCTAATTTCACTAAATTTTCCTAACTGACTGAAAAATTACTGTTCCCTATTTAAGTTACTTACTAAAGCAAGACAAGATGAAGTGGGTGAGTGGTCTTGTCAGTTACAAAACAAAGTGCTGAGTGTCCTCTGTCACATCTCTTACTAGTATCTAAATACAGTTTCACTGCTGGCTACAGAATAATATAACATCTGGTCACATGATTCTGTCGTTCCCACACTTCTGTGCTAGAATCTGGCTCAGCTTCTAGTGGGAGAGGTGCGTCACCATACACACCTAGGACTTTGCCAAAACTTATTCTAGCATCTGGAGATTGTAAAACAATTCCAACCCTTTCATCCTTCCTGCAGAGACTAACCAAGCCATTCTCTGGCACCTCAAGGTAGCAAATTAGTTCACCACTAAGGGCAATAAGAGCAGGATCCCAGCCCAAACATTGTGTCTCTGGCTATATTAAGGCCTGTAAGAAAAAATATCTATGGCCTAAACCAAGTAATTTAATTTCAGGTTATTTTTCACAAGATTAGCTGGGCTGAGTTTAACCCCTTCCCTTCTAGCATCCTCTGTTGACATATGTATATATATATATATATATATATATATATATATATATATATATATATATATATATATATATATATATATATATATATATATATATATATGTATGTATTTTTCATCAGTTACAATACAGTCTGACATACATGTATATTTATTTTCTGACCAGCAGGGCCTACTGTTGATACAGTTTAATACAAGCAACTTTACAAATACATTTTTAACACAAGCATCTGTACAAATCAGTTTGATATTCACATGTTATAAAATTCTTTATAAAACTCCAGGTAGCTATGCTGGCATATGTTACACATGCACTGCCATACACTCTCTGACATAGCTGACACTACCTCACATCATCACAGAGGTACCCTTGTGTTGCTTGATTATGGTGAGTATTCCTACTGAAGAAGCAGTGAGGACCTCTGAAGCTGACTGAACAGATGCAGGGGTAGCACTTTTGCAGCTCTCATAAACAGAAGATATATCCCCCTTTAGGAGATGGTGTGCACTCAAACAGTACAGCTACAGGGTACTTTATATAACTGGCTGCATATAAGAACAGTAGTCTTTAACTGTCACTCATTTAATACCTCTCAACATTGTTGGCGGAGTCATCACCCTCTTGTTCAGCTTCAATCTTTTGTTACTGTTGCCTGTCACTGCTAATTCATGTGAGTGGGTGGCATACAGAACTACATAGTGAACACAATGTCGCATGCTGCAACAGTGCCCAAGTAGCATGCAGGGTGACTGAAGTCCTAGATGAGGGCCCAAAAGTCCATATTGCATACTTTGACCTTGCCAAAGTCTTTAATGCCATCTCACATGCTAGTGTCATAAGTAGCTTTGTTAACTTAACACAAACCCATCTGTAGTCTTTTGGATAGCCAGATGGCCCAGTGACAGATGCCACTCTGTTAATGTGGAAACCAGAAGTGTATGAAAGGAAGTTCTCCAAGTACAAGTTGCACAGGTCATTATTGCTGAAAACACTTTGCCCTTTTCTTTACTGCTGTGTGACCGTGCAGGTAGTATATATAAATTATTACTGTGGGGGGTGCTCACATTGGGGGGGATTTTTTAGTATTGTTGAAAATGGTTTTCAGGTATATGGATTCATATTAATGACATGAAGAAAAAATTACCATCAATAAGTTATCATGATTCTGTTATGGTAGTGTGTACTTCCTTTATCCTCTGGTGGTACTTCTCTCCTATGTAGACAGAGGAATATCACCAGTGCAGTTTCACAGGGTTATAGCCTCAGTTCTGTGCTGTTTGGCATTTACTTCTTGGAGTGAAAAAAAGATGTCAAGGAGCTGTGGCTAACTAAATTTACTGATGACTGCAAATGGGTTCAATTATCAAACTCCTCTTACATGCTCCAGCAGGTCCTGGACCAAACCAATGTCTGATATGGCAATCACAGACTCCCATTAAATACCCAGAAATGCTGTACATTTATCATTTTGAAAGGCATTATAACTCCTCTTACCACATTACTGATATGCCTCTCAAAATGGATACAAAAGTATTACTTAGGTAGCCTGTGTTTGGATACAAAGGTATTACTTGGATAGCCTATGTTTGTAGCAATTATTCTTTTGTCCACCATGTCTTGGCTGTGGTTAGGAAGTCCTTCTACTTTTGTCAGCTCGACTTTAGGGGTACCTTCTTTCAGTGCAATGTATTTTTGGCCCCTTTGCACCCTTACTTTAGTAGAACTACCCTTAGTTACAAAGCCCCATGTGGACTGCATCTCACAAAGGAGCTTGAAAAACTTGAAAGACCTTCAAAAGTTTCTGATTGAGTTTTCCAGACCAGATAATCTAGACCAGGTAATCTAAATTATCCTGAAAGATTACAAACCAGATTTTACTACTCTGTCTGATGTAGACTCCTGATGGGTGATTTCTGTTTAGCCTTTTGAGCACTGAAACCTTTTTTTCCTCCTCCACCTTTACAAGACCAACATTTTTTCTAACATTCATGTTAACCAGAAGGTCAACAACACCTAATGGCATGACAAATTCATTACTCGGTGCATTACCTGTCTTTGAGATAAACTCCAGTTACACATCAAAGAAAGTAACACCATATCTGCTTTCAATACTTGACTTGAGGATTAGTTGGACAACTATAAATTCATGTCTGGGGTATGTAAAACTAGTCTTATCATCTGGGGTATGTAAAACTAGTCTTATCATCTGGGGTATGTAAAAATAGTCTTATCATCTGGGGTATGTAAAAATAGTCTTATCATCTGGGGTATGTAAAAATAGTCTTATCATCTGGGGTATGTAAAAATAGTCTTATCATCTGGGGTATGTAAAAATAGTCTTATCAGGGTTAACTAATTACTGTCATTACAAGTAGGTGTAGCTAAGCATCATGATTACTGTTTCGCTGTAAGATCAGCATGAACTTACAAACTTGCAATCCTATGTGCAGTTTCTCCATTATAGTGTTACCTGAGTTGAACTGAGCAGGGATTCTTGCCTGGCTATATACAACAATAAATGGAAATCTTTATGCTGCATAACAGTGCTGATTTGTGTTTGTGAACCATATAATATCAGTTTACAAATTCAACCTCACCACTTTGTAATGGAAGTCATGGAAGATTAGCTACTGCAGATGCTACCGCAGATACTTGTGTGCTGAAGAGCATCCCACTGGTTGCATCTTCTTTCTTTTTCCTCCCTAAGTTTTTTCTTGTGTAAGTGATAAACAGCAAAAATTAACATGTAGCCCAATGTATTCCTTGCCTTTGATGAATGGAAGGATGGTGGTGGTGTGCAAGAACAGACGATATTGAGTAGGCTTTGGACTGTACAATGCAGTGACACTAACTCATACAAATACAGAGCTAGAAAGATACAACTGTATAATACAGGTGAAGGTAAGGCTAACTACCCTGAAGGGCCATTTCTAGCCTAGATAATAACTTGTGGTCAGAATTAAGCTCTGTACCTTGTGTTTATGAGGTGAAGACCATAAGCATTGTACCAAACCCACCACCAAAATATATTAGATTCATAGGTAAATACTAGGTTAGCTATCCTTGTAGCCCATTTTAAGTCTAACCAATTTCCCTTCAAATCAGACCCTGCACCTGTGAGGTAAACACCTTAACCATTATACCATCACCCAATATTGGTGCCACACTACTGCAAATGCAGTCACTTTTGAAGAAAGAGTTGCACGCACACACACACACTCACAAATAAAAACACTATATATGTATATATATATATATATATATATATATATATATATACTACTAGAAATAAATAAGGATTTACATCTAAAGAATATATTTGGAAAAAGTTCTGATGAAAACAATAACGGTGGGCTACTGCCTAAGAGACCATCCAAAAAAAGCTTTCAAAAAGAGAAAAGAACACTACTTGGGCTTTTATACAAATTGCTCTTTTTCGGGAGCTGATGATATATTATATTTCTATATAAAAGGATCATTTTGTCAGAAGGCTTGAGCATTTTTAATAACTTGTTCACTTCTGCATTAAATGTATCACCCTGCTAGGTTTTTCCTGATTAGTCCACCCAGAAGACTTGTACGTGATTTTATTGTTTTCACTTGCTAATATTTATTTGCATCATTCTTTGCAAGCTTCACTATAACCCTCAATGCTTTGACCCTAGTGTGCATAATTGTATATAATTGTTTTGTATATTCTGTACTGTTGTATCCTTGTTATACTTTGAATCTCACTGCATATGCTGTTTTCATAGTTCTACATTTTTAATGTGACTGAAATCGGTTATTTCTAATCAGTGCTCTACCCAGTAAACAAGTTCAAATTAATTAATTAATTCATTCATTCATTAATTAAACAATTTACCGTCTGAATAGTACATTGAAATGAATGGGATCAACATTTATTGTCAGACACTTGATGTTCAGTAGGCTTGTATAGAAACCATAGATATATTATTTTTTCGTATTCTGTACGAAAGTTAATACAGGTTTTCTCAAGTTAAATATAGTGTAAATAAGTTATTATTTATTTATTTAACATTTGTTAAGCAGGAAAGTCAGAATGGACACAAGTCCTTTTACAGTGGAGGCTCGGGGAGAAAAGCTCCACTTAAAATTAACCTACTACAACAGAGATACAAGTAGAATATAATAAACATAGTAAAAATACAATTAAAATATATAATATGGGACACTTAGCTTCATTAAAACATAGTACTAGATATCATTTATATCATTTGTGTTTATACGTATAATTAGTAAGAATGACACTCGTATCGTATCAGCATAAGGAACATGCAGGATTAGTCAGGAGTCATACATGGACATATCCAGTTTTTGGATAGATGAGTGTTTGGTAAAGCTTTAAATTGTGGTGAGGTTGTGGTAGATATTATACTAGGAGGTAAAGTATTCTAGTTTTTAGCTGTACAGTAGGAGAAGAGGGATTTCCCCAGCCTGATTACTGGCAATGGAAACTTTTATCAAGGATTTCTTATTGGATCGTAAAGTTCTGGTACTGGAGTATGGTTGTAGTAGATTTTGCAGGGCAGGTGTCTTTTCTTTATCGTAGAGTAATTTATGGGCCATGGTTAGTTGGTTGTAAAGTAGGAGATGAGGAAACTCTAGCCAATTAAACTGCCTGAGTGATATACAGTGATGGGACCTGGAGTTTGAGTTGGCTGCAAATCTTATAATTTTATTATAACATGTTTCAAGTTTCGTAAGGTCACACTCCCTAAGGTTGGTGAGAATTGGACATGCATACAGAAGGGTTGAGATTAAGTGTGTTTGAGCGATGGTGGCTTTAGTGTTGTTTATGAAGCGATGGTGGCTTTAGTGTTGTTTATGAAGCGATGGTGGCTTTAGTGTTGTTTATGAAGCGATGGTGGCTTTAGTGTTGTTTATGAAGCGATGGTGGCTTTAGTGTTGTTTATGAAGTAAAGTTTATTCCTATACAGAGTACCCAGCTTTTTGTGGATTTTTTTTATGGTTTGAGCTACGTGAAAGTCAAATCTCATGTTATTGTCTATTTTAACACCTAGCAGCTTCGTATGGGCAGTGGGTGAAATTCTGGTTTTGTTGAGAGATTCAGTAGTGAATGAGGAGGGGCTGTTGTAGCTTTGGTAGGATGAAATAGCATAAGTTTTGTTTTATTGGGGTTCAGGATGAGGTGGGACTTAGTTAGCCAGCTTTTGATTGCAAGGAATGAGTTTTGGGTGAGCACTTGTAGTTTTTGAATAGTAGGGGCAGTGCAAATTATTGTGGAGTAGTCAGTGTACTGAATTAGGGATGCCTGTGGGACTGAGGTGTGGAGGTTATTTGTGAATAATGAGAAAAGGAGGGGACCTAGTACAGAGCCCTGGGGGACACCTATGGTGGTAGGTAAAAGGGGTGACATCTCCTTGCCATTGTACTGCTTGATGTCGTCCAGGTAAATAGTCTTGGAACCAGTCAAGTGAAGAGTGGGAAAAGTTTAGTGAAGAAAGGGTGGTAAGGAGTTCGCTGTGGGAGACCATATCAAAGGCTTTCGATAGGTCTAGGAAAACCGAGGATACGTACTTGTGATTATTTCTGAGTTGATTTATTGTGTTAGTAAAAGATAACAGGGCAGTGGTTGTACTGTGGTATGGATGGAAACCATGCTGTGATTGAGTTAGTAGGTTATTTGTTTGCAGGCAGTGCATGAGCTGTATGTGGACAATTCTCTCTAATATTTTGGGAAGCAGGGATAAGATAGCAATAGGTCGATAGCTGGCTAGGTCAGTACAATTAACTTCTTTGTGAAGTTGGATTATGTGTGACGTTTTCCATAAAGTTGGGATTTTGTGTTCCACTGTGGATCTATTTATAAGTATTTCTACTGGGTATGCTATTGTTGTGGCTGTTACTTTTAGATATTGGGGTAGTAAATTGTCTGCAGCTAGAGTAGTAGGTTTCAGTTTAGTAAGCATTTCTGTTAATTTAGTTGGACTGGGTGAATGGAGAAGGTGGTTTCAGCTTTATTAGGATTTGGACTGTCTAGGATTGTGGAGGTTGGCTGTTTTCTGGACAGGGCTGCTATTGATTCGGTAAAGTATTTATTGAATTGGGTAGCTATGTTATCTGTATTATTTGAGGTAGTGTGTTGTGGAGTAGTTGATTTACCTGGATGAAATGTGTTTTTTTATTGCTGACCAGAATTTTTGAGGATTTTTATGGTGTTTAGTTTGAATATTGGCATAGTACTTTGTTTTGTCTTGCCTGATTTTTTTTTTCTATTTCTTAGCTTTGTTTCTGAGCTCTTGGTAGTTTTGTTTGGTGGTATTGGATTTAGTTTTGTACCACTGATCTCTTGCAACTAATAGAGACCTTGTTTCTTTTTTTTAGCCATGGGGTGTAATTAGATTTTACACATATGGTTCTGATAGGAGCATGAGTGTTTTGAACAGAGAGGAGGGTGTTATTGAAATGATGGATAGCATCTTCCAGGGAAAGATGTTTCAGTGGTATGCAAAAATCAAAGATGTCCAGTAGGCTGAAGCTGTTGTATAAAAATATAAATACTTTAATAAAATAACAAGTAAAAACAGGTAAGCGCTTACATTGTGCCATGTAAAGAAGATTACCACTGTTACAATCAACATAAAAATGGAAATTAATGTCTTTAAATGTCCTAGGGTGAATAATAGACCAAGTAAATCTACATGCCTTGCAAGACCTACAGGCATAAGTGCCTTAGCATTCAGATTGTATCCTAGAAGGCCTAGATTGTTGATAGCATAGGCGTTGTTTTAAAGTTATATCCATTATTCACCCTAGGACATTTAAAAACATCAATTTCCATTCTTATGCCGATTGCAACAGTGGTAATCTCGTTTATATGGCACAATGTATAGCATGTGAAATGTTCTACATACAGACAAACCATACCCTTAGGGAGCATATACTGGAGCATGTTGGTGATATAAGGAATGAAAAACCTACTAATGCACTAGCTAAGCATGTGTTAGATTTTGATGACACTCACAAATTTACATTTCTAGTTCTGCAGCAATTTAACACTAATATCAGAGAAGGTGATGTCAATAATGAAACTGAATTTTTGGAGCTGAAATGGATCTTAGACTTTAGAGCAGATGTGTTTCCAGTGCTATCTCTTTAAAACCTGCTTTAAAAAGAAGAGGTCTGAATCACTGACTCATATCATATGACTAATATTTTCATTTTGATTGGCCAAAGGGTTGTTTTTAAATGGTTTGTTTGAATGTGTATTTTATGGTCTGAAGAAGGGAATAGATCACAAAAGCGCTTACCTATTTTTACATGTTATTTTATTAAAGTATTTCTATTTTTATACAACAGCTTCAGCCTACTGGACATCTTTGATTTTTGCACACTGTATTACTTTTGGATTTGTCCTGGTCCTGGTATGCTTCTTTTTATTATTGATATTTTGGTGTTGGCAGTTGTTACAGGACCGATGGCTGAAAGCTTGGACATAGAGCTGGGTTATAATCCTAATGGAAATACCACTAGACTGATAGATAATGATCTTCTGAACATGCCTGTGAGTTGTTCTGCCAAAAAGGAACTAACCTCACTAATGAAAATAACTGTTAATCCTTTCATTGACATTAACCTGGATAATGAAATTCTTGCAGATGCCACTAATGAAGTATACAACATAAATACTTTTCGTATGTTACTCAGAGCACTGGAAGATGAGCTCTACAAGTACAAGGGACTACAATGGCAAATGTTTTACATGGAAGCAGCTCTACTCCACAAGATTGTCCCCAGAGGGGCTATGTGTACTCAAAATGCCCTCTTATGGGGATAGTTAGCCTGAATTACTGAAGCGTTGGCAAGTATTGAACTTACAATTAAGCTTTAGTTATATGCGTTTATTGAATGAATTCTTCTACCCTGAGTAAGAATCATTGACCATCCAGATTAATGAATTGTTCCTATCAGTGATGCTTATAAGGCTGACATGTACACTAAAGTTTTGGATGAAGTGCTTTGTAATTTAGCACTCTATGAGAGGAAATTAGAGTGACAAGCATAAAAAATTACAAAGAGATGTTAAGGATTTTCAAAAGGGCAATGTGTTCTCCTGGCCCAGAGAAAATAACCTAATGAGGAGCAATGAGAGCAATTCTGAGGGTTTGGATCTGCCCACAGTGAATGCGTCATGTCAGATAGACTCAGTTCTATCAGTAGGGTGTAATAGGACGGATGCAAGTAGCAGCAGAGGCTTTGAGTCAACAGTAGACACTAATACAGCAGTCCCTCAAGTGATTTCAATGGCACAACATGGAGTAAGTCTGTTAACTGCAGAGATAATGCAGTCATCCCCTTTTACAACTGCTAGCTCTAGCGAATCTACGACAAACACTCAAGCTGAGTCAGTAGTGAGACCTAAGGCTTATACAGGGCAAGGCCCTGACTATATCAACAATAATACTACTCTAAACGACAATGTTTTAATTAAAGATCAAGTTTTTTTAGAGAAAGTGCTCCCAATAAGACAAGAAAAAAGAAAAGGATGCTCACACAGCAGAAGAGGGAGGCAGAACATGAGAGCGGATACGCCAACCAAATGGAAGAGACTGAACTCGATGAAATGGTAGGAAGTAATTTGATTTTTAACTTATCTTCCTACACACTTACATCAGAACAAACTGCAGTCCTTAACAAAGGACTTTCATTCATTCTAGCAACTACTACTAATTTAACAGATGTACTGTTAGATTTATGATTATTTGCTAGGAAATTAATGCTGGGGGTGACTTTTCCAGAAGGGAAAGAAATGTTTAGTGTATTTAAGAAAGCTAGTGTGTTCACACCAAAGTTTTCATCAGCTGCTGAAGTGTTTATTAATATGTGTGAGAAGAACTTAAGAGCTGGCTATATGTCTAGAAGCTATGAGATTGAATTTTATAATTTAACAATTAAAGAAACAACAGCACTGCATGAACTGACTAAGATGCAACAGCTAAGTATCAGGCCGGCTGATAAAGGAAGTGGAATTGTTTTGCTAGATAAGAGTGAACTATACTAACAAAATGATGGCCATGTTAACAGACAAAGGTGTATATTTAAAATTACAGAAATATCAAATCACTGGTATTATTAATAGAGTTCATTTTTATCCATATGATTTACTAATGACTGGTCAGATAGACTATGATTTATACACTTATTTTACAGTGGGCCATCCCTTAATACCTATGATATATGGCTTGTCAAAGGTTCATCTTTATGAACCTTCGGCAAGCCATATATCGTAGGTATCAAGGGATGGTCCACTGTAAAATAATTGCATAAATCATAGTCTATATGATTTACTAATGACTGGTCAGATAGACTATGATTTATACATTTGTTTTACAGTGGACCATCCCTTGATACCTACGATGTAGGGCTTGCCGAAGGTTCATAAAGATGCAGCCAACCCACCCCTTCCACCATTTGGGTCAGGAATAGGGTGGCTGACAGAACCACTATCAGTCTATGTGGAAAAGCAGTTGAAGCAGCCCCTAGACTTGGCTGAAAGCATACTGAAGGACTCTAAACAATTTCCTCAGATTTTGTATAAGTGGTCCAGTAAGTCCAATAGCTTGGAAGGTGTTATTCTTGTAACCCTAGATGTAAACTTTGTTTACGGTCACTCCCAATGATTTAGGGGTTGACAATGTCAGGATGCTCCTTGTATCTGAGACAACATTTTTGAATTCTAGAGTAGAACTTATTTGTGCTTTATTACAGATGATCTTGGAAAATAACATCTTTTCATTTGAAACAGACTATTTGCAGAAATTAGGGGTGGCTATGGGAACAGCGTGTGCTAACTCATATGCCAACCTAGTTCTTGCTCAGTGGGAGAAACAGTCTGTTTTTTCTAACATTTTATTTGTTAGTTATGTGAAAATCTACAGATGTTTTGTAGATGACATCTTTTTTGTTTGGCAGGGGCCTTCCCATATTCTAGATCAGTTTGTTGATTATCTGCAGAACACAACTTCCTATCTTAGTTTTACTAAGCATAGCTCTGTAACATGCATTGAATTTTTGGATATAATGATTAACATTGATACTTTAGGTGCCTTTATCAACTAGCATGTGCAGAAAACCCTGTAAGAAAAATAATATTTTACATAACACGAGCATGCATCTCCGATACATTGCTAGAAATATAGTTAAGAACCAAGTTTTTAGATTAATGCGTTTACATACTGATGCTTCATCTTTAAGCAGAGCCTTAGACACTTTATGCATTGAACTACTGCAAAGGGGATATAGTATAGGCGTAAAATTGCGGGCCATAGAAAAAGTTAATATGAAAGGAGTTATCCCTTATTTTTCTAAGAAACCTGAGACATAACATATTAATCCACAGCTAGCCAATAAGATTGATAAAAACAGAATGGTTCTAACTTATTCCAGCAATATTAATTTTGTATGTGACATTATGAAAAAGAATTGGCCAATTTTAATGACGGATGACAATATAAGCAAAGTTATTGGTGATACTCCGCAGTTTGTCTTTAGGAACAATAAAACTTAAAAAAAACACCTATGCTATCAACAATCTGTATCTTCTAGGATACAATCTGAATGCAAAGGCACTTATGCCTGTAGGTCTTGCAAGGCATGTAGATTTATTTGGTCCATCACTTCCATTATTCACCCTAGGACATTTAAAATCATAAATTTCCATTTTTATGCTGATTGTAACAGGGGTAATTTTCTTTATATGGCACAATGTATAGCATGTGAAATGTTATACATACAGACAAACTGCACCCTTAGGGAGCATATACTGGGGCATGTTGGTGATATAAAAAATGGAAAACCTATTAATGCACTAGCTTAGCATGTGTTAGATTTTGATACACTCACAAATGTAAGTTTTTAGTTCTGCAGCAATTTAACACTAACATCAGAGAAGGTGATGTCAATAATTAAACTGAATTTTTAGGACTGAAATGGATCTTAGACTTTAGTAGGGCTTAACAGTGCTATCTCTTTAAAACCTGCTTTAAAAAGAAGAGGTCTGAATCACTGATTCATATCATATGACTAATATCTTCATTTGGATTGGCCAAAGGGTTGTTTTTAAATGGTTTGTTTGAATGTGTATTTTATGGTCTGAAGAAATGAATACATCACAAAAACGCTTACCTGTTTTTACTTGTAATTTTATTAAAGTATTTATATTTTTATACAACAGCTTCAGCCTACTGAACATCTTTGATTTTTGCATACTATATTACTTTTGGATTTGTCCTGGTCCTGGTATGTTTCTTTTTATTGTTATGTTTCAGTGGTAGCCAGTTGGAGTGGATTAGGGAGCTGATAAAGTTTTTGGGGTTAAATTGTTTTGTGCTTCTTGTTTATTTGTAAATTGCTTGTTTGTTTGAGTTGATTCATTGTCTGATTATATAGGTTGGGAGATGATCACTTAGGCAGTCTGGGAGACTGCCAGAACAGAAAATGTGAAGTGTTTTTTTAGTTAATATTCAGTCTAGTGCGGATTGTTTATTGGATGTTCTACTTATCCTAGTAGGGCTTTGCATGAGCTGGATAAAGCTGTACAGACTAATGTGATTAGTGGAATTTTGAGAGTTACAAGCTGTCCAGTCTATATTAAAGTCACCTAGGATAATTGTTTCTTGGGGTAGGGATTTGTCAGCCCAGCTTAGTATGCTTTCCAGTACGAGGATATTTTTACCAGGAGGGATGTAGGTTCCAGTTAGATTAATATCTTTGAGTTCAGAGTAAATTTGGCAAGTAATACTTCTGCTTTGTCAAAAGATGGGATGTCTTGTTTGGAAGCTTCTAATGTTAGATGATTTTTGTATAGAACGGCAACACCGCCACCCTTTTCCCTGCTCTGTAGAATGCAGTACAATATTATACCCTGGAGGGAGAATCTCATTTTTGGAAGTGGCAGGTTTAAGCTAAGTTTCAGTGAGTATGACTATATCTGGGGCCTATAGTGCTAGATTGGCATATAGGTCCTGAATTTTGTTGTTGATGCTTCTAATATTAAGGTTTAGAATTCGAAGGTCAGATTTGCCCCTAGTAGGGATTGTTGAGTATTGCGTCTATTTGAAATATGTAGTAGCAGAACAGTGGGGATTTGTATGTGGGCCCAGGTTGGGATGAATGTCACCACTGAGAGCTAAGTTGGAGGTTACAGAGATCAGAGTTTGTAGGAATTTAAGTAGTTGTCTGTCGTATTTTATAGAAAGAGTAGTTGTGGTAGCATGAGGAAGCAGGGAATAGCAAGTGAAATGTTGAATATTTATGTTAAAGATGGATGATGATACAGTGATGTTAGGCATTGTTTGAGTTAAATTAATGTGTGTGGAGATAAGTGTGGCATGAGGCTGGCTGTTGAATGGTAGTATGGTAGCTGAAGTAATGGGCTGCCACAATTAGTAATGTAAGAGTAACAAGGTGTGTCAGTATTCTTTTAATGGTTGGGAACATAGAAAATATAAATTATTGCTTAAAACATTTACAAAACTAATCACAATTTATGATCTCTTTCAATGCCTATATTCTTCTGACAAATTATCTTTTTCTGGGATGGACATAAAAAATGAAATAAATACTGTGAGAACATGGATGTTGATATGCCAGATGTTCATATTTCAAGATGGTTAAAACTTTGTGGGCTTTTGTCTTTAATAAATTTAAATATTACAGGAATAATACATTGAGAAAAAGATGTTCTTTGTACTTATGATGTAAGAATGATTGAGGTTATGACTTGACAAGAGTGGGTTTTGCTTTTATAAAATAGTGTAACTGCTTACTGGATAAACTTTTAAGATACATGGCTTTCACATTTTATAAATTCTATTAAAATAATATAGGAAAACGTCTTTTTTCATAACTGACTCCTAAAACCAGTTATGTGCGCCAATCTCAGTTATGGCCAGAAATCTTGTGATGCTCTGAGGAAAAGTAATACAGATACACTGGAAGGAAACCTCAAGGAAACAGATACAGACATCACAAGCTAGGAGCTGTTGGTAAATAACCAGTCTGACTAGTAACAAAACTTCTGTCAAAAAGTAGCTGAAACTGAAAACAAAGGGTTTAGGGGAAAAGGGGGGAAAAAAACAAAGCCCAACTAGTACTGTTCCACATGGACACAGCTCTGGCATTATGGAATGATCTGTGGACTCCGTGCTAGAATGGTGAACCACAGCAGGATCGATCGCTAAACCATGGAAAAGATAATTCTGGAAGCATGGGATTGCCAATACTTAATTCATAGCTTCTGAAGAGAAGAAAAAGATAGAACATTTATAGATGCAAGCCAGATGTGTCACCCATAAGGACATCACATTTTGTCATCTGGTAGACATCCGTTAGCCTGTACAACAGGAATGTACAACCAAGTAAGGATTTCATCTGACATACATTTTTTTCAGTTGTTAATTAAACTTACAGTCCACTTGTGTTACAGTGAGATAGATGGAGCGGAAAAAAACAGTGTACTCTCTTAATAAGATTATATGATTTCTGTTTCAAGTCAGTTATTCACAGAAAAACAATATTTGACTAATAAGAAATCAGCAAGTTAAATATCACTGTCATCAGTATTGAACCTAGCAAGTATACATTAAACCACTGTAGCAGCATTACATCAGGTATTGCCATTATATCTATGATTCACTAAGTCATATAAATATGGGGAGATTCCTCAAGATTGGAGACATGCACTTATTAAACCTGTCTTTAAGGGAAAGGGGAGTAGGTCAAAACCAGAGTCATATAGACCCTACCTTTCATGTTGTGGAAAAATAATGGAGAAGGTAATATTGGATGAGTTATTGTCAGAACTGGATATGCTGTGACTTGAAACCATATATCAGCATGCATATGTTGAAAACAGATCTATTAACCTGTAACATGATGTTCTATAACAATATAATAGCTATGAATGAAAAATTGTGCTGTGATGTAATTTATATAGATTTAACTTCGACATTTGACAGGGTCATACACAAAACACTGATTAATAAATTAATACAACTAGGTATTGATGTACTTTTGATAAGATGGATAGCTACATGGCTTACAAATAAGACATGGCAAGTATCATACAGCAACTGGACAGGTGAAATCCTTGGTTACAGTCAGGGTGTCCCACAGGGCTCTGTCCTAGGCAATTACTTGTTTAGATTGTATCTTTCAGACCTAACTTTTTCATCTGAGGTGTTCTACTGTCTATATGCAGATGACCTGAAATTGGGCAAACTGATTACATGTGTTACAGATAAGGCAAGTCTGCAAAATAACTTAACTAAACTGACCAATTGGGCACAAAAGAGTAATATGCTGATAAATCCATCAAAAACTAAGCATATGAGATTTGAGAGACATAAATTGAAAGGGGAACATTTAATACAGCACACAGCAATTGAAACTGTAGACTCATTTAAGGACCTTGGTATATGGCTAAATTCAACTGAGTTTTTCTAATCATATCAACCAATTGGTTAATGATAGGTATAGAACTATAGGTTGTATTAAAAGATTTATAAAGTCTAGGAAATCAAAAATGATGAAGTCATTGTTTGTTAGTTACATTAGACCCAAACGTGAGTATGGAATAACAACATGGAAACCCTATAAGAAAACAAGCATGAGTAAATTGGAAAGAGTACAGCAAAAATAAACCAAGGGCATCCATGGATGTGTGAATTTAAGTTATATGAAAATTTAAGTTATTATGAAAGACAAAAATATCTGAAGTTGTACAGTGTGTATTACAGATATCTAACAGGAGAATGTATTCATGTATGTAGCACATTTAGAGATAACTACCTTTGTGAATGTTTGGGGTTATCAAAAAGTAATAGAAAATCATCAGACAACCTATATAGAAGTCAGCAAGCAAAGGAGAGGAGTAGTAGTGCTGAAATTTAATTCCTCGTCAATTCTTGGTGAGTACCTTCACAAGGTAGACGCTGTTTTCACAAAATCTCACCAAGGCAACATTGATATATACAGTGTATTTACACAGCATATAACATGGACAGAAGTAGGTCGAATAGCTGGGTGCACAAGACCCAGGATAAAAAAGCGCCTAATCCTGGTATGCACACTTGTGCCAGGATTGGAAAAATTACAGTGTAGAATCCTCAAAATACGGAAACATTCCTACAATGGGGCCAGGCCAGGCCCAGGGGGAGGATGGGCCCCCCTGTTGTAGAAGGAAGAATCACAAAAACTGATAGGCCAAAGGAGAGCCATAAAGATGATAATGTGGACTATTGAGGATAAGAAAGAAATTATGTATTGTTACTATTATGCAAAAAGCCCAGAATTTCCAGATACAAGATATACAAAAAGATTAAGAGATAAATTAGGGGAAAAAAAATACTTCCACAGGAAAAACTGTGAGAAACTTCAAATGAAAAATTGCGTTCATTAATACAACATATTTGTGAAAAACAGTATATAGATCAAGAAACGTTGATCTGTTTGAAAAAAGAAGTATCTGAGGAAGTGCGAAAATATAAATAACAAAACCTAGAGATATTTGGAAAGTATAAAAAAGAAATACAGACATGGGAAAGGGAAATTTGATATGGTGCAATACTTATGCAAAGGAGAAAGCCAAATTAATCAATATAAAGAAGACAGCCCGAAAGATATTCAAAGAGAAATAAAGGCAAAGGCTTCTGGATATGGACATTTTTACAATAAAAAATATGACAAAGATGGAATGTAGAAAAGAAGATTAGTAAAGTAGAAGTTAAAAAAACAGAAGTTGAAGTTATGGAGTGCCTGCGAAGTGAAGGATTTGGTGTAGAAGGTCTAACACAGGTTACATCACAACATGATGGAATGAGTCCCCAAAGTAAGGAGAAACAGGAAGATCAGGAGGCATCTGAAGAAATATAGACACGGGAAAGAAAGAGATTTAATATGGTGTGATATTTATGCAAAGGAGAAAGCAAAACTAACCAACACAAAAGAGCAGCACCAAAGATGTTTGAAGAGAAATACAGGCAAAGGAATCCGGACACGGAAAACTTTATAATACAAAACATAAGACAAAGAGGAAAAGTAGAAAGAGATTAGTAATGGAGAAGTTAAGGAAATGAAATTGAGGTTATGGAGTACCTGCAAAGTGAAGGATTCAGTGTAGAAAATTGAATGCAGAAAGCACTACAACAGAAAAGAGCAATGGATATCCAAACTAAGAGGAAACCAGTGGAACAGGAATCAATTGGTCAGGTACCATATCAAGATATTTTGGGGCCTTCCACAGAAAACCAGTATGAATGTTCTCTTGAAGCTAGACAGCAAGGAAAGGAACATGAAACTGTGGAAACTCATGCAGTCAATGTTGAGGAGTGATAGGCCAGTGAGTTCACATATGACAGAGCAATGGATGGCACAGGATGAAATTTTAGAGAAGGTGCCACAGGAAGATACTATAGACCTTTCTATAGAATGTCCACAGGAAATGGAAAACAAGGGATGTGCCCTCAGTTTGGAAGAAAATGAGGTAAGAGAAGAGTTGCTTGATTTAATAGACATGGACTGATACATTAAGATAAATGAGAGAAATAGACTGCAGGTCACTAAAACCCAAAAAGTCAGAAATCTGATAAAACAAATAAATGCAGTAATTAGGGCTGTCCATAGAGATCCATGCGATATAACAGAAGTAAACAGGATATATTACTGTGCAGCTAAAGTAATAACTGATAAAGTTCTCCCACAAGAACAAATGGTATCGAAGGAAAGGAAGGGGAGAAATTGAATACCATCATGGAAGTATCGAATAGAGAAAACTATAAAGCAATTAAGGCAAGAATTGTCACTACTAGAAGAATATAGAAGAGGGAATAGATCAACAAAAATACTAAGAAAGAGAGATGTGATAAACGCAATGCACAGTATTAAAACAGACATGGATCTATCATGCACTATTGCAAATAAACTAAAAATTTCAGCACAGGTGGAAAGATTTAGAAGATACACAGATAAATATAAAGGAAAAGTAGAAAATAAGCAATTTAGTGATGACCCAAAAAAGTTTTATAGAGAATTGGGAAGCAAGTAAAAGGAATTGAGACTGCCAAAAAATAAGAGGAAATAGATACATTTCAGAGAAGTATCTATGAAGATCTTGTGGAACATAACAAACATGCTAAATGGATAGAAGAAGTAAAAGAAAGAATAAGAAGTTTAAAGGTGCAGGATATGAAATGGGATGAATTAACAGCCAGAAAGATTGAAACAAAGTTAAGAAAAGTCTCTAACTGGAAAACCCCAGGCCCAGATGCAGTACCTAATTTCTGGTTAAAAGTATTACCATCTTTGCATGAGGATTTAGCCATAAGTAAGAACTATTTATATGCACACCCCAAACAGACACCAACTTGGCTAACAACAGGCAAAACAATGCTCCTACTTAAGAGTGAACCTGCAAGCTACCCTAAAAATTATAGACCAATAATTTTCCGTCCTACAACGTATAAACTATATCTAGGAATTAAGGAATTAGTGCTGACAGAGTTTATAGTAATTTAGAAGAAAACTCAATTATGGCACTAGAACAAAAGGGCAATAAAAGAAAGTCATATGGAACAAAATATAATTTATTGTTAAATAAAGTCATACTGCAGAACTGTAAAAAGGGGAAGAATCTAAGTATGGCATGGATTAACTACAAAAAAGTATTTGATAGTATCCCACATTCATGGATAAAAGAGTGCATAAAAATATATAAGATACACCCTACAATGATCAATTACATTACAGTGACCATGAAACAGTGGCAGACCACTTTGCAATTAAGCCATGATAAAGGACAGATTATTATCCCAGGGATAAAAATTCAAAGAGGGATATTCCAGGGTGACCCTCTGTCACTGTTGCTATTCTGCCTTGCCCTTAACCCATTAAGCTGTTTACTTAACAGCTTAAGCCATGACTACAATATGGCTCTTAGAAAACAGCAAGGTGTAAAGACTTCTCATCTTCTCTTTGTTGATTTAAAAATGTACAGTTCATCAGATGAACATCTGAAAGCACAGCTTAGGCTGTTAAAACTTTTTCAGATGATAAAAGAATGTAATTTGGTCTTGATATGTATGCAAAGGCAACCTTTAAAGCAGGAAAACTGCAGCACCTGGAAAACATCAGTTTGGGACAAGAATGTGATATAAAAAAACTTGAGCAAGAGGGAGTCTATATCAATATGTGGGAATTGATAAAGGATCAACAATAAAACATGAAAAATTTGAATAAAACTTAGTAAGGAATACTTTAGAAGACTTAAATTAATTTTGAAAACAGCGTTGACATCTAGGAACAAAATCCAGACTATAAAGCAATTTGCTCTTCCTGTCCTAACTTACAGTTTTGGAGTGATTGACTCGCACCAAAATGTGTTCGATAGATTATATAGGAAAACAAGAAGGATGCTTCATGCACGCCAAATGATTTATAAATATCAGTATATACCCAGATTATATATTCCCTGTTCCGAAGGAGGGATGGGCCTCCTTGAAACTGATTATGTGTATAGATCTGCAATCGTGGGACTTCACACATCTGCTGACCTCACAAGACCTAAATTTAGTGAAAGTTTTGAAACATGAGGAGAATAAATCTAAGATGACTTCGCTGCTTAATTTAGCAGAAGCATATCAGCGTCAAGCACGAATGGATATCAAACCGGAAGTAGATAAAAATCAGGCACCAACTGAATGTGCCAAAAAACAAAAGAAAAAGTATAAGGTGAAGGACCAGATGGGAAAGCAAGAAATGTGGAAAAAACATTAATATAGTATAGAAAACTTCTGTAAGAACCTCATGTTGATCAGGAACAAATGCAGGAATGGTTAAGGAGAGGCAAATTCAAACCAAGAGATGAAAGATTAATATTGGCAGCCCAAGATAGTGGGCTATGTCCATTGAACATGTGGGAGAAATAGACAAATGTAGGTTTTGTAAAATTGAATTGGAAACAGTGGCACACCTTGTTACTGGTTGTGATATACTAACTGCAGAAGAATTGTTTACTGAAAGGCATAATAATGTGGCAGGACTGTTGACTGGGGATTATGCAAGCATTATGATATTGAAGTGGTTGAAAAGCACTGGAAACATGAGCCACAAAGCATCATAGAAAATGAGAGCCATGTGGAAGAAAGATACCCAGACAGTTCCAATAGTAGTAGGAGCAGCGGGTCTTATAAAGAAAAATCTACAATCATATTTAGATATGTTACCAATATGTGTAACTCCATACCAACTGCAGAAGGAGTCATTACTGGGCACATTGCGGGTGCTACGAGAGCACTACATCAAAGATTGAAACAGTACTAATTTCATGAACGTTGATCGTACTTTGACTTAGGAATGGAGTCCATTCCTGTCATGATATCAGAAACTCAATAAACTTGGAGAAATTAAAAAAGATTCTATAGGAATGAGAAGTGTACTAATTGGTTATCTGATAGAGAATATGATGTATGGAACAGACTACCAAATTACATTAAAGCAAGTACTAGTTTAGATATTTTTTAAGAACAGTCTGGCCACTTATTATGGGAACAAGTGTTATGCTTTTAATGCCTGTGCCTGAAATATTTCTATGTATGTATGTATGCATGTACTGCCTGAATTTTTAGCTGAAACTGCAACTGTAGAGTATTTAAATTTCAGTCTGTTTATTAAGCTGCCAGTTCTACATTGATGTAGAGTGCTTTTCACAGACCAGCAACTACAGGAATACATAAACAGCATTTCTGCCATTGGCTATGGCCCATTCCTGTACTGAGTGACAATATTTATATCACTGTATGTGCCACCAATTTATGACTGGACACTCCTACCTTTCCACATCCTTTGCTTGTAGAGTGTTACAGAATGTCATGGTAGTTTTATGTGGGTTTCCTGCATTTAGCACTACTCAGCCATAACAAGTATTTAGCCCTACTCGGCCATGACAGCCATTCTGTATCTTATCTTTGATATTCTGGTGTCTATGTATCTTTACAGTGTTTCTTTGGAGGCACACTGTGAAAAATTATTTTAAGGGTATTTTAGCAAGGATTCTAGGTTGCTTTGGTAATGACTTCCTCTGGAAGAAGCATTTATTTGTTTACTTGTGTATTGGAGAATAGCAGTTTCCAATATTAATTTCAGGGTCTAGCCAAGTTTGTACCAATACAGCAACTAAAGAAGTTTCCTAACAAAACCGACAGAAAGTGCATATCATAAAGGTACAACATGTAAGCAGAAAACATGCATGATTTAAAGTGTAGTCAAATACAAAAATAAAAAAAATATATGCAATCCAAAACTGCAAAAACAAGATGTTAGAATGGCAAAAGTGTAATATTTTGAGCAGATACTCTTGGCCTTCCTTATGTCCCAGAATGGTCATTTCCATCCCTCTGTCATTACTGTTTTCTTTGTTTTAAAATGTTCAACAAAAAAATAAGTATATTTTAAGCTTGCATTGCACTTTTTTGAACTGTATTTTACTTAATTGCTGCTTCATTTTTGCTGTTTTTATTGCTGTGACTTTTTTTCCTGCACTTTCAGTTGTAGTACTACTGTATTTCATAGAGTAGGCTTTATTCAGATTTGCTGAATAATCTAAACTGTTTGGTATCACTTGAGCACTACAACCATTCCATGTTAAGAAGGCCCTCCTGCACCCTTGTGGCAGAAGTGTGCAGCCCAGGACCCATATGATTTGGGGACTGCTGGAAAAAGGCTCCATTTTGGGCTTTTCTATTGGTTAATTTGTGTTAAGACCGGTTAGCTTCATTGTGTTTAAGCCTCATGTCTGTGTCTAGCTGTGCACCTCGCTGTGGGGTTTAGCACTGCAGTGTACAGACGCAGTTAAGCCTCTAAGGCAAAAAGCAAGTTAAGATGGACAAGAAAAATCACTATATTTCCTTACAAAGGAAACACCGTAACAACCCACAGAAATTCTGGGCTTTAGTGAACAACATCCTCCAGCCTGGAAAAGCCACTACACCACCACCAAGCATCGAACACCTTCATGTAGCCTCAGACTTCAACAAATACTTTACTTCTTCCATACTGAAAGTCATAAATGATATAACACCCACAATCCAATCCACAACCCTCAAAATGCCAAACTAACTCCACCCCCTTCTCACTCAAACAAATACCAACATCAACCATTCAAAAACTCTTAGTAAAACTCAAACCAACTAATCTCACTGCTGACAATCTACCAGCCGAATATTTCCAAACTGCATCTACCCCATCTCCCTACTAATTAATAGATCTATTACTGAACACCCCTTTCTATCCTTGTGGAAAACCTCATATATCATCCCCCTCCACAAGGGTGGCCCCTCTACAAACCTCTCCAACTACTGTCCTATTGCAATCCTATCACCGCTATCAAAAATTCTAGAAAGATGTATCCACCACCAACTCCTCACACACCTACTATCTAACAACCTAGTATCAAAAACCCAACACAGATTTAGACCATCTCATAGCACCACCACTGCTCCAATTAACTTCTCCAACTCCATAAACTCATACAGGAACAAAGGAAAACTTGTCTGCACCACCTTAATAGACTTATCCAAGACGTTTGACACAGTTTCTCACAATTTACCTGTTACCCTGCCTCTCCGAACTCAACCTCGATAACCCCTCCCTGCGCTGGTTCAACAGCTACCTAAACAACCATTCACAGTCTGTTAAATGGGTCAGCTCCCTATTCCTCCACTCCCTGTCACATACGGCATACCCCAAGGCTCAATCTTAGGCCCCCTTCCCTTTAACATATTTACAAACTCCACCTAGCAACCACAAAAGCCGATATTGTCCAATACGCTGACAATACGACCCGAATCTGCTCAGCACCCAACATACATCTTCTACAAAGTAAAGCCCAAAAATCCTTCACTGAGATAGAGAACTGGCTAAACAATCACCAGCTGATACTAAACCCCAAAAAACACAACTATTGCTATTCCACCCAACTAAGCCCAATGACTCAACCTTCTCCATTGTCTCAAGCGACAACACCCCCATGACCCCAGTACCAGAGGCCAAACTACTAGGCATCACAATTGAGCAACAACTCAAATACAATAAACATATATCCCAAACCATCACTAAAGTCCACAAAAAGCTAGGATGCCTCTATTGCAGCAAACACTTCTTAACCTCCAAGTCTAGAACTGCCATAGCCAGAACTCCTCTCCAATCAACATTACTTTATGCCTCCCCAGTTCTAACTAACATTAATAAAACTGACCTAAACAAACTCTCCACTTGCTACAACAAGATAACTAGGTTTGAACCCAATGCTAAATCACACACCCACCACTGCCAACCCCTACATAAACTACACTGGTTAGAATTTCCAAACTTACTAAGTTTCCACCAACTCAACATAGTGCATTAAATTTTATACCATCCTTAGAAAACTCCTGCCCTAACTGGCATGTTAAATTTTCACAACTCCAACAGGGAACTAAGATCCAGTAACAAAGCCCTGATCGAAGTCAGTCCATGCAAGAACAGCTCTGGAGAAGCCCTATTCTCCCATGAGGTCGCAAAAGCATGGAATACCCTATCTCCTGACCTCAGGTTGCAAAATCACACATCCACATTTAAAGATCTCCTCAAATCATACCTTTTTGCTAACCCCCTTTGCAACTGCAATGACCCTCCCCCCCCCGAATCCTTTCCCCCGCTGTAGGCAGCTTACTCCCTGAGGCCTCTGATGCATACCTTTCACTGTCATCTTGTCCCACCTATGTGTATTGCATTCTATATTTTGTAAATACTGTAAATATGTACTTTGAGTACCTTGTGTACATATATTGTACTAGTACTGAAAGATTTGTGATCACATAACTGTACTATGAGCTTGTAATACAATAAACTGTTTTTGCCATTTATATGTATGCATTCTACCACTTGTAATCCTATTACTATTATTGCATTTAACTGTCTTGCCTTTAAAAATGTCAGCATCGTACTAATTGTTATTCTTTAATTACTACATCCTAATTGTTATTCCTTAATAACCACATCCTAATTGTTATTCCTTAATAACCACATCCTAATTGTTATTCTTTAATTACCACATCCTACTAATTGTTATTCTTTAATTACCACATCCTACTAATTGTTATTCCTTAATAACCACATCCTACTAATTGTTATTTTTTAATAACCACATCCTAATTGTTATTCTTTAATTACCACATCCTACTAATTGTTCTGTAATTACCACATCCTACTAATTGTTGTTTAATTACTACATCCTACTAATTTAATTTCTACATCCTAATTGTTATTCCTTAATAACCACATCCTAATTGTTCTGTAATTACCACATCCTACTAATTGTTATTCCTTAATAACCACATCCTAATTGTTATTATTTAATTACCACATCCTACTAATTGTTATTCCTTAACCACATCCTACTAATTGTTATTCTTTAATTACCACATCCTACTAATTGTTATTCTTTAATTGCCACATCCTACTAATTGTTCTTTAATTACCACATCCTACTAATTGTTTAATTACCACATCCTACTAATTGTTATTCCTTAACCACAT
This sequence comes from Protopterus annectens, assembly GCF_019279795.1. NCBI lineage: Eukaryota > Metazoa > Chordata > Ceratodontiformes > Protopteridae > Protopterus > Protopterus annectens. The sequence continues at coordinate 821,699,064 of NC_056750.1, read as the reverse complement.
CCTACTAATTGTTATTCTTTAATTGCCACATCCTACTAATTGTTATTCCTTAATAACCACATCCTGCTAATTGTTATTCTTTAATTACCACATCTTACTAATTGTTATTCTTTAATTGCCACATCCTACTAATTGTTATTCTTTAATTACCACATCCTACTAATTGTTTAATTACCACATCCTACTAATTGTTATTCCTTAATAACCACATCCTACTAACTGTTATTCTTTAATTACCACATCCTACTAATTGTTATTCTTTAATTGCCACATCCTACTAATTGTTATTATTTAATTACCACATCCTACTAATTGTTTAATTACCCCATCCTACTAATTGTTATTCCTTAATAACCACATCCTACTAACTGTTATTCTTTAATTACCACATCCTACTAATTGTTATTCTTTAATTACCACATCCTACTAATTGTTATTCCTTAATAACCACATCCTACTAACTGTTATTCTTTAATTACCACATCCTACTAATTGTTATTCTTTAATTACCACATCCTACTAATTGTTTAATTACCACATCCTACTAATTGTTATTCTTTAATAACCACATCCTACTAATTGTTATTTAATTACCACATCCTACTAATTGTTATTCCTTAATAACCACATCCTACTAATTGTTATTTAATTACCACATGCTACTAATTGTTATTGCTTGATAACCACATTCTACTAATTGTTATTCTGTAATTACCACATCCTACTAATTGTTATTCCTTAATAACCACATCCTACTAATTGTTATTTAATTACCACATGCTACTAATTGTTATTGCTTGATAACCACATTCTACTAATTGTTATTCTGTAATTACCACATCCTATTAATTGTTATTCCTTAATAACCACATCCTACTAATTGTTATTTAATTACCACATGCTACTAATTGTTATTGCTTGATAACCACATGCTACTAATTGTTATTCTGTAATTACCACATCCTACTAATTGTTATTTAATTACCACATGCTACTAATTGTTATTGCTTGATAACCACATTCTACTAATTGTTATTCTTTAATAACCACATCCTACTAATTGTTATTCTGTAATTACCACATCCTACTAATTGTTATTCTGTAATTACCACATCCTACTAATTGTTATTCTTTAATAACCATGTATTCACACTGTAACTTCTTGGAGCTTTTCTCCCTAGGATTCCGCTGAAAATGGACACTAGCTGCGCAGTCGGATTATCCTGCTAAAACAAATGTTAAATAAATAAAAAAAAAAAACACTTAGAAACACAATTTTCCCTTGATATCTGCTAGACAGCCCTCCTTAGCTCCACTGCCTCTCTGTGCACAATGCAGCTGTACATTGCTACCTAGCGAGCAACTCTGCTGCACTTTCTGTGGCACTGACACAGTCTTCCACCCTTGGCCCTCCACAGAATAGTCGTCTTTGTTAGTCTCACAAGCAAACCCTAGTCCATCTAGCCAGTTCGCACTAGTTACTACAATATATACCTGCTTTAATGGATGGACAGTTTCCCACCATTTCTCCAGCCAACATGACAGACATGGACATCCTGAGACAATGTAATTGCCTCATGGAAACTGACAACCACTTGCTCCTAAAGCAAACAAACACAGCATGTGAGAGATGTAACTATACCATGAAATTAGAATCCGTCCTCTCACATAACAATATACAAGAAATACAACAGGTTGTCAGCATACACAGCTCCCCTCTCACACAAGATAAGGTTGATACATATAAACCCATATATGCAGAGGTACTCACTAGGAGCCTACCAAAAAAGACCTTCCAAGTGCAAACAACATACACATACTGGTACACGAACAGAATCCAGCACTACACATAACACACATACCAGTGTCTCAACAATTAAGCCCCTAAGGCAAAATACCTCAAAACATAATGTTCTTGTCATAGGCAACTCAATAGTGAGACGCACAGATGTCTCCCTCACCAGGTTGAACAAGGAGAAGGTAATGGTCAGCTGCCTGTCAGATGCCAGGATACATCAAATCATGCACACACTCAGGTCTGTCAGCAGCAAGTACTATTATGACTCTGCCATAGTACATGTTGGTATGAATGACTTGAAACTTTCCTCTCTACACTATATAAAGAGAGACATGACTGATCTCTCAGATTATGTGCCCCAGGCAGGTATGTCACTAGCCCTAAGCACCATTCTACATTCACTTGGGATGATGCCACAATACAGACAAAAATGGTTGATTTCAATAATCAGCTTGGCTTCTGCTGTCATTCCATGGGGATCTAGTATCCGTCTGTCTGAGAAGACATGGTTGACAGTCTACACTGCTTGGCCAGCGATGGCCTTCACCTGTCTCCTCAAGGCATTTGGATACTGGCAAAGACGCTTGCCTCCCCCATAGTCCCTTTTTTAGACAATGTGCAAACAGCAAAACTTTTGACATGAAGAAATCCACCAAAGGCAAACTCGCGGTCACGCAGCTTTAATGAGAGGAGCTTAACCAGTGAACTGCACCCCTGGAAGGGCTCCTCACCTTGCAAGATGCTGATGTTTGTGCAGTCACTGAGACTTGGTTCAAGGCCACTGACAGCATCCCAGCTGTACAAGGCTAAATTCCCTTTCACACAATCAGACCCCAAAATGAGCATGAAAGAACCAGAGGTGGAGGTGTATCCATCTTTGTTATATCCCAAAACACCATGAGACTGGTGAAACAGTACGACTGTCTTGAGCTGCTCTGGGTCCAATTAACTATAGGTAAAATATCCCTCCACATAATCACTAGCTACAGGTCCCCTTCTGTGAATCAGGAGAAGCACACTGCTTACCTGGACTTGCTAGAGTCACTCAGTATACAGCCAAGCACCTTGGTCATGGGAGATCAGTTGGACAACTTACATGAACACAAACATGATCACTATGAGATTCCTGGACTTTGTTAATTCAAATGTCCTGGAACAGTTGGTCCGCACCCTCACAAGGGGCTCAAATGTCCTGGACCTGGTACTCACCAACATGGGGGGGGTCACTGCAGTACCCCCTGTGTGTTGCCTCCCCGGTAAGGTCAGACCATAAATTTGTCTCACTTAAAGTAAAGATCAAACCTGATACTCCCACAGGAGTAAAAAAAAATTGAAAAATTTCTCCAAACCAAACTATTGTCTACTAAGCGATGGTATAAAAAGTTTCAAAGGCCCTACTAACATAACCAATAAGGATACCTATGTAGAAGAATACACAGATACCCCATACAGCTACTTAAACAAATGCATTGACTTGGCTGTACTCAACAGGAACAAAACCATGTCTTCCCAAAAAAATAAGACACCTTGGTGGACTGTAAGTATCAATAAGCTATACGGCAAAAGAAAGAAACTGATATCTACGAACAGTGCAAGAATACCCTCAACAGGTTTAGCAAAAAAATTAAATATATTGTTAAGTCCTCTAAGGCTAGCTATCAGTCTAAGTTAACAACCCTAGCTAAAGGGGTTGCCTACGTTAGACCGACAGCACGGAAGATCGACACTCAAAACACCGATGCCAGAAGAACGATGAAACAGATGACCGACAAGTTGTAATCCCAACAGCAAAAACACTGAAAGGGGTAACTTGTGAGCGCGACCCGGTAAGTGTGCGATAGTGAGGGACTTAGGGTTAGGGTGCAGGTAAGGTTAGTGTGCGATAGTGAGGGACTTAGGGTTAGGGTGCAGGTAAAGTAAGTGTGCGATAATGAGGGACTTAAGGTTAGGGTGCGGGTAAGGTGAGTGTGCAATAGTTATGGACCTTAGGGTTAGGGTTTGGGTTAAGGTTAGTGCATAGATAGTTTTGTGTAAGGTGTAGTGTATGTTTTTAGGTTGTTGGTGTGCTTGTGTTGTGCGGAACAGTGAACTTTTTGTTTTGTTAAGTGTTGGGATTGTGGTGTGTTGGGCATGTGAACTTTCATGTTTTTGAGGTTTCGTTCTTCTGGCATCTGTGTTTTGAGTGTCAGTCTTCCGAGATGTCGGTCTAACATAGGGAACCCAGCTAAAGATGATCATAAGGCATTCTTTAGCTGCATCCAAAACCTAAAAGGGAATGCCCAGCTATATGCTGAACTTATAGTGGATGGTACCACTCACACTGAACCTGAGGAAATTGCCAACCTGATAGCCAACATATTTGGCAATAACTTCACCCCCCTGTCCCAACCGTATACTCCAAGGCATTCCTGACACCATTCCTCTACCAAGTATCTCCAAAGAACAGGTCAACCAAGCATTCTCCAAGGCCAAATACACAGCCGGTATGGGACCAGATAACATCCCAGGCTGCTTACTACACAATCTAAAGCAAGACCTAGTGGAACCACTCGGCATTCTTTTTAATCATAGACTGAGAACTGGCTTTGTCCCAGCAGAGTGGAGAACAGCAACAGTAATCATCTTGCACAAATTCAGTCCATCATCTGACCCTGGAAACTATCAACCCATAAGCCTAACCAGCCTTATCTGCAAGGCCATGGAAAGAATCATCAGGAACCTTATCCACAAAGATACAGGTAACCTTCAAACCCTTGCCTTGATGCAGTTTGGTTTTGTCAAGAGTAGATCTTGCTTATTAAACCTAGTGAACTTCTTTGAGAATGTCACCAAAGCCCAGGATGAGGGCAGAACAGTACATACCACCGATTTTGATTTAGCCAAGGCCTTTGACACAATTCCCCATTCAGGTATCACAGAGAAACTGTCTCAGCTTGGAATTAACCCATGCATTAATAGATGATTAGCAAACTGGCTCACCGACAGAATTCACACTGTCAAAGTTGGAGAGTCTACCTCCACCAGTAGACTAGTTACCAGTGGGGTACCACAAAGATCTGTGTTGAGCCCTCTACTGTTTGGAATCTATTTCTCCGAAGTCTAGGCAAAGGTAGATGGCCTGTAGCTCACTAAGTTTGCAAATGACTGTAAACTGGGCGCAGTCATACAGTCCCCCAACAATGTTAACATAATACAGAAAGGCTTGGATTTGTTTGCTGCTTATATTACAGAAAGGGCTGACACCGACAAATGATTAGTGCCAAACTCACACACTAAAACTTAATGCAAAAATATGCCTCATTATCCCCTTTGGCAAAGAAGTAGCCCCTGCTAGTTATGATATAGACAGCACCTCACTGAGCTCAAACTCAGTGGTGTGAGACTTGGGAACTTCGGTCACCATATGTCCATAGTCATAAGAAAAGCATTCTACATTGCACATCTCATAAATAAGGGCACTGTATCCAAGACCAGGGAGGTTATAGTTCCACTGTACTTGACCCTTATCAGACCACTAATTGAGTGCAATGCTCCCTTCTGTATGTACCTCACCAGACACCTACTGCAACTGGACAGACCACAGAGGTTTCTAACGAAGTAAATCCAGAACCTCCAAAACATGACATACGTGGAAAGACTGAAAGTTGTCACTGTACTCCGTATCATACAGAATGCTGAGAGGCGACCTCTGCCTGGCCTACAGAGCAAGCTTAGACCCTGCCCTTATGGAAATGCTGCTTATCTGCAAATCAAATGGAACAAGAACATGCTAGAGAGACAATTATATCTTCCAGGGATTACCGCTCCAATGGAATAAGCTCCCACTTCATGTGAAGCAGAGCTCCTCAATGACTCTTTTCAAGCACAACCTTGACAACTGGATGGGTGACCATAAATTCATTTTGGGCATGGCACCTATATCCCTCATGGAGAGGGGCAGTCAGTGCTGATCACTGAATCACTCTGCTAACAATGACCATCTAAATATGGTCAATAAGGGTACTTGGGTTATTACACGGCTAGGCTTATAAAGACCCTAGGGTGATTAGCCTAGTAACCTCCAATGAACTTATGAACTTAGGTAAGCCCATTGCACAAATTCAACTTTTCAGGGGTGACATGAGAGCTCTGTCTGATTAAGTGACTTGCTCAATGTCACACAGTAGGCAAATGAAGCAGAAGAAATGAAACCCTGTAAAATAGGTACAGGAAACAGCTCATTAACTTACACATCTCTACACTTTTTATACCTATTTTCTATCTCTAAAATGGGTGTTGTGACTTATTTTATATCTGCCTTTATTTTTTCTTAGATTTGTAAATCCATGCTTATTACACTTACATATACCCCTTCATTAACCCAGTCAACCACATCTTTATACCCCTTCATTAACCCAGGGAACCACATCTTTATACCCCTTCATTAACCCAGGGAACCACATCTTTATACCCCTTCATTAACCCAGTGAACCACATCTTTATACCCCTTCATTAACCGAGTGAACCACATCTTTATACCCCTTCATTAACCCAGGGAACCACATCTTTATACCCCTTCATTAACCCAGGGAACCACATCTTTATACCCCTTCATTAACCCAGGGAACCACATCTTTGTACCCCTTCATTAACCGAGTGAACCACATCTTTATACCCCTTCATTAACCCAGTGAACCACATCTTTATACCCCTTCATTAACCCAGTGAACCACATCTTTATACCCCTTCATTAACCCAGTGAACCACATCTTTATACCCCTTCATTAACCCAGGGAACCACATCTTTATACCCCTTCATTAACCCAGGGAACCACATCTTTATACCCCTTCATTAACCCAGGGAACCACATCTTTATACCCCTTCATTAACCCAGGGAACCACATCTTTATACCCCTTCATTAACCCAGTGAACCACATCTTTATACCCCTTCATTAACCCAGGGAACCACATCTTTATACCCCTTCATTAACCCAGTGAACCACATCTTTATACCCCTTCATTAACCCAGGGAACCACATCTTTATACCCCTTCATTAACCCAGGGAACCACATCTTTATACCCCTTCATTAACCGAGTGAACCACATCTTTATACCCCTTCATTAACCCAGGGAACCACATCTTTATACCCCTTCATTAACCCAGGGAACCACATCTTTATACCCCTTCATTAACCCAGGGAACCACATCTTTATACCCCTTCATTAACCGAGTGAACCACATCTTTATACCCCTTCATTACCCCAGGGAACCACATCTTTATACCCCTTCATTAACCCAGGGAACCACATCTTTATACCCCTTCATTAACCGAGTGAACCACATCGTTATACCCCTTCATTACCCCAGTGAACCACATCTTTCTCTCTCTTTTTTCTGCCCAGCTCTGTGAAAGTGATCATAAATCAAAAATAGTTTTAACAGTGCAGCTTACTAAAAGTGTCCATGTGACTGACTGTAGCATTACACGGTGCTGCAGCAGTGTTAGACAATTCATAAAGCTCCCCTTCCAGACTCCTTGGATGGCATTTCTGGCCCCATTCCCATTCAAATAGAGAACACAGTTGTACCACAGAATGCTCACTGCATACGTGAGTGTCTTACACACATGTGCAAAAGATAGATGCCAAAACAATGTCATGTAACTGCTGAGCAGTGATACATGTTTTAGTAAAGAAAGAAGTCCCAGCAATAGCGGATTGTGCCAAATGACAACATCCCCAACTCCTTCTCCTCCTTACACAGACAGTATGGACCACTGGAAGCAACGAGAGTTATGATTGTCTTCTCTGTCACTAGTAATATATAAATACCTTCATTGTTCAAAAATATTTTCATTGAACAATGTAATACTGTTGTTCCTTAAATCAATATCATTCAGACCTCTAACTCTCTCTCTCTTTGAACAATGTAGCTCTCCTGTTCCTTAAATCAATGTCATTCAAACCTCTCAATATCAGTCTTTTTTTTTTAAATACATATTCCTACCCTTGTACTAAAAAAGCAATTAAAGTAAACATGTGGTAATGAAAACAGTTGTATATTCAAATGTGCATATTTATTCATTTAGCCATCAGGCTTCTTGTTTTTAAATTATTACAACAAACTTTTTTTTTTAATTTGGTTTCCTCAGTAACTGTATAAATACACACAAGAAGGATTAATTATAGTAACTCACAGGTAATGAATTTTTCTAAAAGTGGCATGTAAAAATCTTAAACCAGAAACACTGTTAAATAATAAATGAATAATAATCCCAATAACATGGAACAAATACAAAAACATTACTTCACAACTTACATAAACTCATTTACTGTTAAATTATATGAGAGTTATTCCAGTTGCAGTACATGCAAAAGACAGCACAGGTACTATTAAACAATAAATAAAATACAGTAAGATGTGCATGTTGTTTTTAATAAAATGTAACTGCTAATTAAGGATTTCACCTTACCTTGAATGGCATTAATCACACTGGGTCTCAAACCCACATCTTGTACTGGAAGGTCTCCGGCTGTTTCATCTGCCACTCCAGACATTCTCTCTACTGTCTAGCTCCTATAAAAAACATTAAAGAAAACTCAAAAACTATTTATTATTTTAATCTGACTTCTTTTTCTTCATTTTTTTCTGAGTCACCATTTGAGTTTTGATTTATCCAAGACTAAGGTCAGGGAAGACAGAATGTAGAATAGAAGAAATGAATACAATATATCCTTGCCTGAGTTATATAACAGCTTGTCATTTCGGATACCTATATGGTAGTCTTAACTGGAAGCCGTATTGTAGAAGTAAGAAATCATTCATTTAAACTAAGTCGTAACTGGAAGCCGTATTGTAGAAGTAAGAAATCATTCATTTAAACTAAGTCGTAACTGGAAGCCGTATTGTAGAAGTAAGAAATCATTCATTTAAACTAAGTCGTAACTGGAAGCCGTATTGTAGAAGTAAGAAATCATTCATTTAAACTATGCCATATCGTAAACTTCAAATCCTTTTGCTTTCCTTGGCTTTGCTTTTTGACAACAGCTGAGGTTTATTTTATTTGTTAATATGGGTCTCTGTCAGATGATCGAGTTTTCAGAAACTCGAAATTCATACCGTCGAGACCATAGGATCGAGTTTCCAAAAACTTGAACATCAAGAAAAAAAAAAACGCAAAACAAAACACTAAAATCTACATTTTTTGCATTTTTGCAGGTGGGCAAGACTCCCTGCGCCCCCCCCCCCCTGCAAATTATATACACCAACTCCAAGATTGCACTACCATCAGGAAAAGAGTAAATTTCCCACTCTGCACTGTATTATATTATCTATTCAAAAGCTTTGAGTTTTCAAAAACTCGATCATATGGTCTCGACCATAAGAATTTCAAGTTTCTGAAAACCCTATCAGCTGATAGGGACCTGTTAATATCGCCTTATTCCAACAAGCGTAAATTACATCTGGAGTAAGGCCTTTTGGGGAGGGCCCTGTGTCTCCCTTATAAAGAAGGAAAATTGCTCTAGGGAGTCATGTAATTTTAAACATTGGATAATACAAATGATTAATGATGAAGATGGAAAGAAACCTCTAGTCTATTAAATCCATACAAATGTAGGAGGCAATTCTTCTGCAACTGTCAGTCCTCTACACTTGCCCAATAATTTCTTCCTCTGTTTCAGGGATTGTGTAATTTATTTATCACCTTTCAGTCTCTCTGCAGCTGTCCTTCCCTTGCCCTTGTCCCATCTTTTCTTCTTCTGTTTCAGAAATGTTCTAATTTTCTTCTGCCACTTCAGTCAATTTGCAATTGCCCTTCTCAGATCTTTCCTCCTCTTTTTCAGGCATTTTGTAATATTCTTATGACATTTACTGAACTACAGCTTCACACAGTAACATTGCAAGTTGTTATCACCCTCTCTGCATAGTTTTTCTTTAAAGCTTAGTTTTTTTTTCTTATAACTAGCCAGTTTTCTAGTTTCAGCATTCAAATCTGTTTCTTTGATCTCAGCACTTGTTCAGAAAAAAAAAAAAAATTCATCTGCTTTTACTGTACTTGTGTTTCTACCTACTTTGTTTTTACTTTTGCATCATCTTAAAAGTACTCAATTGTATTTATTACTGCTTGGTGTAACTCACTCTAAGCCTTTTGGTTTAAACACTTGGGCTTCGGACCAGTTGTTTTGCACTGAGAGGGTTTGTGGTCTGCACTGTAGTGGCAGAACAGGCAGCTTACATCCTTCTAGGTTGGGAACTGCTGATTGAGGGCTCAGTGTCTGTTATTCTAAAAGTGTATTAATTCTGGTTTAAGCACTTGGGCTTTCAGGCCGGTCATTTTACATTAAGAGGGTTTGTGGTCTGCACTCTTGTGGGAGGAGAGGCTGGACTCTACCCTTCTGAGCTGGGAATTTCTGGTTAAAGGCTTATAGTGCATGCATATCTGAACTGCTTCTTACTGAAGTTGGTGCGCCTTGTTTGCTGTGGCATAGACTGGATTCGGGCCTGCTGGATGTAGCTTTGTTTGTGTAACTTGAGCACTAATCCAGGCATTCTCTAAAGTATTCAATTGTATTTATTACTGCTTGGTAGTAACTTGATTAAAGTGTAGCTATCATTCTAAGTCTTTTGGATTAAGCACTTGGGCTTCAGACCAGTTGTTTTACATTAGGAAGGTTTGTGGCATGCACTGCGGTGGCAGGACAGGTAGCTTTCATCCTTCTAAGTTGGGAACTGCGGATTGATAGCCCAGTGTCTGTTATTCTTAAAGTGTATTAGTTCTGGTTTAAGCACTTGGGCTTCAGGCCAGTTATTTTACATTAAGAAGGTTTGTGGTCTGCACTCTTGTGGGAGAAGAGGCTGGACTCTGCCCTTCTGAGCTGGGAATTTCTGGTTAACGGTTTATAGTGCCTAAATATTTGAACTGTATCTTACTGAAATTGGTACACCTTGTTTGCTGTAGCATAGACTAGATCCAGGCCTGCTGAATCTAGCTTTGTTTATATGCTTGTTGTTTGTTTGCTTGTTATTTCCCTGGAACGCTAATTCCACCTAATACGCTTCTCAGCACTTCTGTGGATCACTAGTGATATCTGCATTGCTTACTGTACTTATTTCCTTGTTTCACTTGAAAGAAAGTTACTGTTTGTCATTTTTGCATTTAAGTTACCTGTAACACATTGCACTTAAGTTACCTGGCACTTGCTCACTAAAGCAATTATATAAGTCAGCACTAAAAATTAAAAGCACTACACCCTCACTCCCCACTGGTCCTGGTTTTCAATTATTAAGGAATTCCCAATATTATTCTAGCATGTCCAAAGGTTAGTTGTCAATCTCCTCTCCGGTCCAACTGGTGAATCTGGGAATCTTGAGGCAATGTTACAACTGCCTCATGTACACAGACAACCCTCTCCTCCTCCCAACAAATTCCAACACATGTGAGAGATGCAACCATATAGCCAAACTGGAGGCTAAGCTCTCTCAACTCAGTACTGGCATAACCAGTCAGGAGGAGAAGGAAACCACACTCACTACAATTCCAGTCTCACATAGACCTACCACGACAGCAAACCAAACACATAATCACACAAAACATACTGGAGGCTCTAAATAAAGATCTGCCTAAGCAGCAGAGACTTCCAAAGCAGACACCCAAGCAGCCGCTACCCCAAAACAAAACACGTGCAACACATATCTCACAAAGCCAGTGTGCCGAACAGTCACAGTCCTTAAGACTAAACAACACACCTGATACACTTGTAATAGGTGACTCTATCGTCAGGCACACTGACGTCCCACTCACCAGGCTGAACAAGGAGAGGGTCATGGTGAGCAGCCTGTCGGGCGCTAGGATCCGCCACATAACACAAGCACTCAGGTCACTCCAAGGCAAGTACAAATATGACTCAGTCATTGTCCATGCCGGTGTGAATGACCTGAGACGTACCTCCCTGGACTACATGAAAAGAGACATAAAGGAGCTCTCTGAGCATGTAGCCCAGGCCGGTATGACCCTGACCTTGAGTAGCATCTTACCCTCACCAAGAATGATGCCACAATAACAAGATGATCAATTTCAACAATTGGCTTAAGTACTGGTGTCATTCAAAGGGGATCCAATGCCTGTCAGCTTGGGATGATATGCTCGACAAGCCACGATGCTTCGCTAGGGACGGCATGCACCTGTCACCCCTGGGCTTTCGGATATTGGCAAAGACTCTTGCTACCCCCATAGTGCCTTTTTTAGCAAGGCTCAAAAGACAAACCCACCTCCATAGGTATCACAAGGGATAAGAAACTAAGAGTAATGCTACTCAACACCAGAAGTCTAAACCTCAAGATGCACGCACTCGAAACTCTCCTTAGCATGGAGAACATCGATATCTGTGCAGTAACAGAAACCTGGTTCAGGGCTCCCAAGAGCACCCCAGCACTACCAGGTTATACCTCATACCATGCTTTTCGGCCCCAAAACTTGGACCGAACCACAAAAGGAGGGGGAGTATCGATATTCATCAAAGATACCCACACCTCCAGGTTGGTGGCAAAGCACGAAGCATCAGAGACTATCCATGTGCAACTAACAGTGGGTAAAACTGCCTTCCAGTTTATAGCCTGCTACAGACCACCCTCCCAAACCCAGGAACCCCACTCGGCCTTCCTGAGAACACTGGAAAATATGAAGGTCTCTCCAAACACCATTGTATTGGGTGACTTCAACTACCCAAACATAGACTGGGAGCATTACTCTAGCTCCAACACCCTAGCCCAAAGGTTCCTAGAATTTATAAACTCAAATGCTATGGAGCAACTTGTTACCACTCCCACAAGAGGGGAAAACATACTGGACCTGATCATCACCAACATGGGGACTCTATGCTCCAGACCAGAAGTGTATCCCTCACTGGTAAGATCAGACCATAAACTAATCTCACTGGATATTCACATCCCGACACCACCCCCTGCCCAGAAAACCACAGTGAAAAACTTCTCTAAAGCACATTTCACACTCCTCAAAACTGAGGTGGAATCCTTCAAAGCCCCCGGGCCTGTGGAAAATACGGCCCAGACCGCAGAATCCTTTATAAATGCATTCTATGAACACCTTCGTATCTTTACGAGCATAGAGGCCACTACCAATAAACTATGTGAGAATAAGAGGAAGAAAATAAAGAGGGATGTGCAACAATATACCACTAAAACAGCCTACCCTAAACCTCCACAAATTGGCGAAGTAAAAAATAAGAACAAGAATAAATTTAACAGAGTCCTTCCTAAAACACATAGACAGGATAACCCTAGAGTGGGACAAGAAGTACAATGTTTAGATGAGTTTTTATTAGAGGATGACAACACTAATCATGTGCCTATTTATTGTGGGCCTGAAATGGATGATGGACATGGGTTAGTAGGGCAAACTGACGAGACGGATATTGTGTCTGGACCACAATTGGACGTTCCTAATTATGAGGTAGATGTTATAAGGGATGAACACAATCAGGGTTTTTGGGAAGGCCAGAACCCACATCAAATGAACTTGAGGTCGAGCAGGAATGTGACGTCGGGGACAAATCTAAGGAGCAGACAGAACCAGGGGAGGAAATGACACCTTTGGAAGGACATCCCACTATAGTGTACAGTACAGAAGATGACTTTAAGATTTTCAATTACACCACATTAAATATCACCACTGAAATGGTGGACTTTTTCTCCAAGGGCCTTACTTTTGTCCCGGACTCCCATATGGATTTAGTCAAGACAGTTATCGACCTCAAATTATTTGTACGTAAGTTAAATTTAACCACTGTTTTAGGTAAAGGTTCATCATTAGCTAACCCCTTTAGAATAGCTAGTTTGTTCAACCCTCCATTGGTTAATAATTTAAGATCATTTGAAAAGGCGTGTGAATTGGACCTAAGACATTTGGCAGCTAATAGGATGTGTAATGTCAAAAATAAACTTAACATCTCAGGGGAGCAGCGTGATTTTTTGTTTTTAATCCAAGATTGTAATATACGGGTTATGAAACCCGACAAAGGTAATGGACTTATCTTTATGAACCATAATGATTATATAAATGAATTAACCACACATTTGACTAAGGGGCCTTATGAGAATATTAGTTTGAACGAAGTAAACAAAGCCCATAATAAAATAAGAACCACAATTGAAGATTTGTTTTTAGAGGAGTTTATAGACCATGATATACATTCTTATTTGAGTGTGTTGGCACCTAGAATGCCTTCCTTTTTTGGGGCCCCAAAAATCCACAAGTCCATTAGTAAACCCCCGTTTAGACCAATTGTTGATAGTAGGGGGTCGATTCTGGTTGCTTGTGCTAAATATGTGGACACTATTCTTAAGCCACTTATTAAAACAGAAAAGCAGATTTGCAAGGACTCGTGGAACTTTTTGGAGAACATTAATAAAATAACTTTTGACCCAAATTTTATTTTCTTGACTGTGGACATTAAAGATTTATATACAGTCATACCGCAACAGTTGGGTTTGGAATGGTTGAGGACGTTCTTGGAAAATAAAAAGGTGTCGCAGAATATTATTTATATAACGGAAACTTTATTGGAGTTGATTCTAAAATACAGTTTCTTTAACTTCAATGGGCTTACTTATAAGCAAACGTCAGGGGTTGCCATGGGCTCCCCGTGTGGGGGAGCGTTTGCCAACTGTGTCATGGCACAGTGGGAAAACACACTCCTGTTTAATAATGAAGTGTTCAAACAGCATGTCGCCTGGTATACTAGATACCAGGATGACATGTTTTTTCTTTGGAAGGGCCCTTTAGATGGAATAGAGTCGTTCATCGAAGACATGAGGACATTCACAGATTTCTTGGATTTCACGTTTGAAGTGAATATTAATGAAATAAATTACCTAGACATATTGCTCAGTAAAGACTACAATGAATCTAGATTTGTCAGCAAGATCTATCGTAAACCCACTTATTCTAATGGGTTTTTACATTTTAGTAGCTGTCACCCTTACCATCAAAAAAGAGCAGTCGTTAAAGGACAGATGGTAAGGGCAGCACGTATGACTACTAGGGACATAGACTTTGCTGACGAATGTGATAACCTGAGCAATATGTTTGTAAATAGAGGTTATCCCTGGGCACTTGTTATTGAAATTAAGAAAGAGGTGGAGATGAAAAGGCTTTCAGGGTATTTTAAACCTATCCTGAACCCACAGGTCTCTGATACCTTAACAGGTCAGGACAATATGGGGGTGGAGAGTTTGAAAAGTGAAAAGACCTATTTAGGCATCAAATTCTTATGTACCTTTTCAGTTGACCATCGCTTTATAAGGGACATTTTACAGAAGAATTGGTCAATTATTAGGGAGGATAGGCAGTTGACTGATATATTGGGCCCTGTACCAGGTTTTACATATAGAAAGGGGTTTTGTCTAAAATCCCTTCTGGAAAAAAATAAAAGAATGGGTCCTAATAGACATAAAGGTATGACTCAATGTGGGACATGCCGTCAGTGTAAAAACACACAAGAGGGAACACAGCTTATGATGAACAAAAAGAGATATAAGGTTATGGGTAATTTCAACTGTGGGTCTAGAGCAGTGGTATATGTAGCCCTATGTAACAAATGCCCGGCCTTTTATATAGGAAAGACCGAAAGGGTGTTACGGAAACGCATATATGAACACCTTTATGCAATATCTAAGATGGACTTAAAGAATGCATTAGCTCGCCATGTGATGGAATACCCTGACCACGTATTTCATTTTTCTGTCCTTAAGCAAGTAGCGACAGACTTAAGTAGTGGCCCTTGGCAGATTAATTTGGAAAAAGAAGAGTTATTTTGGCAAATTAGAACAGGAGCATACATATATCCTGGATTAAATGAAGCCATTTCGTTGACTTGTATACTTAAACACCTGGCCTTAAGGAGATAATGAGTACCCCTGTCATGACCCATTTTTCACCTGATCCTACTGAGGAGATACTTCTTAGAATTTAGTCTTTTAAGTGTGTGGGGGGTGGGGGGGACCTTCACTTTATGCAATATAGTACACATTACAGGCTTATGCATCAGCCTGCTCCCTGTTTGGGGAGTCTCAGATCATAGGTTTTACAGTTTGGTTATAAGCCATTGTTTTAGTTTCAGTGTGCTATTGTTTTTTGATCTATAGTAGGTTTAACCTGCACTTTTTAGAAGGATGGATGATATAAATACAATACATCTACTACACCGTGATTATTTTCACTTATTGGATTTACTGAATCTCTACTTGCAGACTGCTTCCTTTGTGGTTTTCGTGTTAATCAGTTTGTTTGGCAGTTTTAGTCTAACACCTTCAGGAATGCATGGATCATGCGATCCCAAATAAAAACAAGACCCAATCCTCCAAAGGCAGATGTCCTGTCTGGTGGACCCCAGCCATAAACAAACTATACAATAGAAGGAGGAAGCTACTAAATGATAGAGCAAAATCCCAAAAAGGGAAGGCATCACTGATCAGTATTAGCAAAAAACTACGGGCACACATAAAATTGTCTAAGGCCAGCTTCGAGAGAAAAATTGCACAGGACACTAAGGATAATCACAAGGCTTTCTTTAGTTATGTTAGGAACCTGGGTGGTAATTCCCAGATATGCTCAGAATTAGTCCAAAATGACAAAAAATACACCAAACCCACAGACATTGCCAACATCCTAGCTGACAGGTTCAGTGCAAACTCCCCCCCCACCAAAAGGGCAAATATCTATCCCAGCAGAGTGCTGCCCCCCTGACATCTCAGATGCTCAGGTAGGAGCCGCCTTCTCCAAAGCAAAAAACACAGCATCAATGGGACCAGATGGTGTCCCGGGCTGCGTCCTACATGAACTCCAAGAAGAGCTAAACCCAAACATAAAACTACTGTTCAATCTCAGCCTTACTACAGGATAGGTGCCCAAAGAGTGGCGTACAGCAACAGTGGTCCCTCTCCATAAAGGTGGTGCCTCAACGGATCCTGGAAACTATCGCCCCATAAGCCTGACTAGCTTGGTCTGCAAAGCTATGGAAAGGATCATCATGGACCTCATAAATAAAGATATTGGGAACCTACAAACACTGGATCCTACCCAGTTCGGCTTTGTTAAGGGCAGATCCTGCCTCTTAAACCTGGTTGATTTCTTTGAAACAGTCACCAAGGCCATTGACGAGGGGAAGGTGGTCAACACAGCCTACCTGGACCTCGCAAAAGCCTTCGATACAATACCCCACTCAGGCATTATAGATAAGCTCACCAGCTTGAATATAAACCCCTATGTCACTAGATGGATTGCAAACTGGCTCAAGGACAGAACCCACATGGTTAGAATTGCTGGAGCTATGTCAGACTCCAAACCAGTTACAAGTGGTGTCCCACAAGGCTCAGTCCTGGGACCTCTCTTGTTCGGTATATATTTCTCGGAGGTACAGGCCAACACGGAAGGACTGTGGCTGACCAAGTTCGCAGATGGCTGCAAACTGGGCGCCATAATCGACTCTCCAGCCGACACAAGCATCCTCCAAAAGGGCCTCATAGAAACAGACAACTGGTGCCAGAGCCATGGCCTCAAGCTAAATGCCAAAAAGTGTATAGTCATCCCCTTTGGCAAAAACAAAGTGCCCACAAATTACCACATGAAGTAATTAGGGACCTGGGGACCCAAGTTGATAGCAATCTCTCATTTGACAACCACGTGGCCAAAGTGGTTAGAAAAACATTTTATATAGCCCACCTAATCATGAAGGGATTCACATCTAGATCAGGGGACGTCATCGTGCCTCTTTACTCATCCCTCATCAGGCCCATAATTGAGTACAATGCCCCTTTTGGGATGTACCTTACCAGACACCTGCAGCAACTGGAAAGACCCCAAAAGTACCTCACCAAGAGGATCAAAGGGCTCAAACAGATGCCATATGCTGCCCGGTTAAAGAAACTCCAGCTCTACTCAGTGGCATACCGCCTGTTCAGAGGCGATCTGTGCCTGACGTATAAAGCCATGTCCAACCCGAATTAATGGACATGCTGCACCTCAGAAAATCCAAATCCCATCGAGCTACGCACTTGAGAGACTTGAACCTCAGCACTGAAATAAATAGGACATGCTGGAGGGACAGATTCATAACCCAGAGGCTCCCTTCACTCTGGAATAAAATCCCAGTCCAGGTTAGGCAGAGTCCCTCATTGACTCTCTTCAAGAGGAATCTTGATGAGTGGATGGGAGATCGTAGGTTTACCCCGGGTATCACTTCTGTGTCACTGTTAGACAGAGGCACAGTATACTAACCTCGAAAAAGGGCATAGCAAAATAAATTTAAAATGGGTGGCGAAAGCCAAACACATTCTGGCTAGGCTTATAAATGCCCTAGGGCAGATAGCCTAGTATGAACCTATGAACCTATGAAGTCTAGTTTGAACTGTCTTCCTAGTTGCTCTCCATACCATGTATTCAACTCTACTCCTATCTATCTCTGTACTATAACTATATTGTCTTCTAATGCACATATGCCATACTTTTATAAAACCACAAAAATGAGCAGAAAAAAAGTGTGAAATAGTAACTACTCAAAACAAAAAGTTAAATTCTTACTAAGGGCAGAACCTCCACAATGTACAATGCACAACGGTCTTTTCAAAACACTTTATTCAGACTTTTAATCCAAAAATTAACTAAAGCATTTTCATCCAAAAACTATGACTTCATCAGAGCATCTATGACTAACTCTACATGCACATTTAAATACCCTCTCCTAACCACGTCATTTCCTTCAATTAAGGCACATCATGCCAATTCAAATCAAATAAATTTTAAACACAATTAAAACATGCAATCTGATGAAAATGTTTAAAAAAAACATAACATTCATTTACTTAAAACAAATATATCAGAAAATGTATGTCTGGTATAAAACTGGTAGAAAGTAACTAACCAAGTAATTTGGGAAAACGCACTTAACCTGCTATAGAGGAACACGTAATCTCAAATATATAAAAGAATTATATTTAAACTTTATTTATATGAATTCCCACATAATTAACCTCATAAGTAGAATTTAATATTTTCTATGTCATATTATCTATTTATAAACACCTCGAAGTTGTATTTTAAAAATGTCGCATAACAACTTACAACTACAAAGTTAAAAAATGTGTTAATTCCATAAACTAAAAAATCAAATATATTAATATATTAACATATTTATAAAATTCTATATAAAGTAAAAAATGAAACTGCCATAAATGCATATTCGTATAGTGTAATGAATATCTTATTAAAGGGGCACTATCTCGGATTTTTTGCTAGAGGAGTTTGTTTACATTTTAGTACTCTGTAAGTCACATGTTCAGCTAGAGGCAAGGTTTTCACAGAGCCTTTTTAGCATACTGCAGGTCAGATTACACAAACTCACAGTGGGGGGTTGTTAGATGAAGTGCTTAGAATTTACAGTGGCAGTTTGTCCTTTTTTTATTTTCCTTCCCCCACTCATGAGCAATTAGATTTGCTGAATGACTAGATTTTACTCAGCTAGAGATGCTATCTTGTCACTCACAGACCTGGAGCCTCTTTGCAATGAAGTGATAGCTACTTTACTGTGTAATTGTTTTTGCAAAACTGTGTCTAATAATTATTCAAGCATAGGCAATAGTATTTTTCATGTTTGTTGCTACAAATATTTTCCCTCCACTGGCAATTATTTTTTACATGGTCTGTTATTAGTGTTTGTGTCTGTGTGTGTGTTTTGATGTAGGTGCACTTTTATAATCATTCAGATTTTCCCTCATTTTACAGCACAACATTGCTTTGGACAGTTGTGCCTTACAAAGACACATGTTGAGTAACAAATGTCCAAATATTCTAAAAGAATAAAATATTTTGCATCTTTTCTCTAAAAATGTCATGCAGCTTTGGAACTGAATCTAATCACTGCTCTAAAAGTATTTTCTCCTTAGCTGATGCTGTATGTTGTCCTTCTGCAATCACACCATAACTATTTGTCTAATAGTGATTCCATCCTACTGAATTTCTTTTCTCACTTTTTTTCTATCATTCATTGTGGTAAAATGTTTTCAACTTTCACATCTTTCCTGCCTGTTTGACTGCAGTACAGTCAATTTAGACTGATTAGCATTTGAAAGCTGAAGCAAATGCAGTCTGTACATTTCCCATATACTTTTCAGTACCATTCCTAGTATATTACAGTAGGTAATTACAGGGGTACTTTTACTAAGGCAGTAAAAATTAGGTGCTGCAGCCTGCAACCAAAATCTCATACCATCGATAACCCGACATTTTGACAAGTAACAGTAGCTATTTTTTTATGTATGTAACACATAATCTAGGTTTATATTCATGTGGTTTGAAAGCAGTCTCTATGTGTTACCGACAGACTTGTAATTTAGGCATTCCTGAATGTCTATAAATTTCAGATATGCTACATATTTGATAATGCAGGTCTTTTGATGAAACTATGTATGCAGTGCACATAACTGTTTCAGAAGTGCACTTCAAGGTTACTACTGTCATTGTAAACTCATATGTTACCTGCTAAATAGCAAACTGGTTAATGGGTGTAGCCAACTCTTCAAAAAAAATATTTAGGAACATAGGAGGTTACTAGGCTTTTGGCCCTGAAGATCTTATAAGCCTAGCCAAGACTTTAGCCCATGTTTAGACAAATCAGCACCCAATGCCCCTGTCCAGGAAAGACATGGATGGAATCCCAGGGGTATATTTTCTGTATCCCATCCAGTTATACAGGTTGTTCTTAAAAAGGGGTAAAGAGGTACTCTGCTTGATGTGGAGAGGGAGTCGATTCCATAGATGGAGGGAGTCTCTGGGATACAAATCTGTCCTGCCAACACGACTCGTTGATGTCACAGACTAGTTTGAGGCCACAAGTGTGAGTTACTCGAGTGGAGCTTGACTTGCCGATATGCAGCAGTCCCATCAAGGTGGGGTCCATAATCACCTTATATGTCACCTCTGAGGAGTCTGTATGAAACTGAGTAGAGGGACAGAGCTTTTAGCCTGTCTGTGTAATGGTAGATATTTGAGGCCCGGATTCTCCTGGTGAGGAACCTCTGTGGTCTTTCCAGCTGCTGCATGTGCTTTGTGAGGTACATGCTGAAAGGTGTGTTGTACTCAATAATGGCCTTATAAGGGAGGAATACAGGTATGTTATGACCTACTTGTCCCTGGATGAGATATCCTTACTTATGAAGTGGGCCATGTAGAAGGCTTTCTGTACCACGGAAGCAACATGGTGGTCAAAAATCAGGTTGCTATTAACCTGGGTGCCCAAATCCCTCATGACTGATTGAGTGCTTAAGACATTGTTATGAATGTGATAATTTGTGAGTACTTCACTCTCCACGAAGGGGATGATGACACATTTTTTGGTATTCAGCTTGAGGCCATGTTTCTGGCACCAGTCATTTGAGTGAGACCCTCTTGGAGGATGTCCACATCACTAGGGGAATTGATGACAGCACCCAGCTTCCAGTCATCTGCAAACTAGGTCAGCCGTAGCCCACTGATTTTGGCCTGCACCTCAGAAAAGTATATACCAAATAACAGAGGCCCCAAGA